>NC_142461.1:73050277-73201250 GCF_049115385.1 Moschus berezovskii
TTATTGCTTTGGGTTCGAGTTTATACACCCTTTCTGTGTTTCCTGTCTAGAGAAGATCCTTTAGCATTTTTTGGAGAGCTGGTTTGGTGATGCTGAATTCTCTCAGCTTTTGCTTGTCTGTAAAGCTTTTGATTTCTCCTTCATATTTGAATGAGATCCTTGCTGGGTACAGTAGTCTGGGCTGTAGGTTATTTTCTTTCATCACTTTAAGTATGCCCTGCCATTCCCTCCTGGCCTGAAGAGTTTCTGTTGAAAGATCAGCTGTTATCCTTATGGGAATCTCCTTGTATTCGTCTGCAGCATTCCTCCCTTCCCAGAAGAGGACTGAACAACTGAGCCTTAAAAAGTGTCCACCCACCCCCTAGTATCAGGGCGGAAATTAGACACTGAAGAGACCAGCAAACAGAAGCTAAAACAGAGGGAACCACCTTGGAAATGACAGAGTAGTCTAGAGGCTACTCCAAGAATAAGACCAAAAACCAGAGGCAAGAGGCTTAAGCCCAAATCCTGAGAACACCATAGAACTCCTGACTCCAGGGAACATTAACCGATAGGAGCTCATCAAACGTCTCCATACCTACACTAAAACCAAGCACCACCCAAGGGTCAACAAGTTCCAGAGCAAGACATACCACGCAAATTCTCCAGTAACACAGGAAACTAGCCCTGAACTTCAATATACAGGCTGCCCAAAGTCACTCCAAACCCACTGACATCTCATAACTCATTACTGGACACTTCATTGCACTCCAGAGAGAACAAATCCAGCTCCACCCACCAGAACACCGACACAAGCTTCCATAACCAGGGAACCTTGACAAGTCACCTGTCCAACCCCACACACAACGAGGAAACTATATAATAAAGAGAACTCCACAAACTGCCAGAAGAGGGAAAGGCCACCCCAAGCAAAGCAATATAAACAAGATGAAGAGGCAGAGAAATACCCAGCAAGTAAAGGAACAAGATAAATGCCCATCAACACAAACAAAAGAGGAAGATATAGGGAATCTACCTGATAAAGAATTTCGAATTTTGGTGGTGAAAATGATTCAAAATCTTGAAAGCAAAATGGAGTTACAGATAAATAACCTGGAGAAAAGGATTGAGAAGATGGAAGAAAGGTTTAATAAGGACTTAGAGGAAATAAAAAAGAGTCAATATACAATGAATAATGCAATAGATGAGATCAGAAACACTCTGGAGGGAACAAACAGTAGAATAACAGAGGCAGAAGACAGGATAAGCGAGCTAGAAGATAGAATTGTAGAAATAAATGAAACAGAGAGGAAAAAAGAAAAACAAATTAAAAGAAATGAGAACAATATTAGAGACCTCTGGGACAATGTTAAACGCTCCAACATTCGAATCATAAGAATCCCAGAAGAAGAAGACAAAAAGAAAGACCATGAGAGAATACTTGAGGAGATAATAGTTGAAAACTTCCCTAAAATGGGGAAAGAAATAATCACCCAAGTCCAAGAAACCCAGAGAGTCCCCAACAGGATAAACCCAAGGCGAAATACTCCAAGACACATATTAATCAAATTAACAAAGATCAAACACAAAGAACAAATATTAAAAGCAGCAAGGGAAAAGCAGCAAATGACTTAGAGCAAATTTTTAAATGATACTTTGTAAGCAGAATCGAAATATTTTTCTCCTTACCCGATCCTTCCAGAGTTTGAAACTCTTAATGAGTATTCTTAATTTCTTGATAATATAATTATTTGCATAAGTTCAATAAAAATTTTCTCTCCTTATAATAGGACACAATTGGAAACATTGATTACATTACCAAAACTTTGACTAGCATGTTATTTTTGAGAGAGACATATATAGACTCTGATATAACCTGACAGCTTTAAAAAATCCATAATGCCCCCGAAAAAAATTGCACTGGTACCTTGCTTATAGGACTCCTAGCAACTTTGCTGATGAGTAAGAAAAGTTACTTCCTGGCAGATCCAGGAACCTTAGGATATTCTGAGAATCTTAAAAAAGAGAAGAATTTACCCAAATCTATAGGTATTGCAGGCAGAGTCTAATGGCAAATGTCCAGCATAGTTTTTCAGCTTTGAGAGGCTACTAAAAGCTTAACCTGGAGATTCCTTATTAAAAAATCCATCAAAGCAGATAAATGATAAATCACTATTATCGCGATACTTATGTAAATAACTAGGCCACATTTACAGAATCTATTTGCAAGCAAATTAGTCTAACTTTGGAGATCTTTGGTAAAAATCATTTTCAGAGAGAAAAATCATATTTCAATAACACCCTTGTGGCTATTAGATTCTTATCCTTTTCCACACTGATCCCTGCCTTGGGGGGCTACCCTGTCTGGTCCACATTAACAGGTTTTGTACTCTGGCTTCCTGTCAGGTCTGGCCCAGCAAGAAATCAGGAGGAAGCAGGGAGGGAGGTGGATTCATTTACCTAACTAAACTGTTCCTGTTTGCTGCTGCTGCTGCTAAGTCACTTCAGTCGTGTCTGACTCTGTGTGACCTCATAGACGGAAGCCCACCAGGCTCCCCCGTCCCTGGGATTCTTCAGGCAAGAACACTGGAGTGGGTTGCCATTTCCTTCGCCAATGTGTGAAAGTGGAAAGCGAAAAGTGAAAGTGAAGTCCCTCAGTCTTGTCCGACATCAAAATCACACAGAAGAGGGCTGTTAACACCCAGATTGTTAACAATGTTAACACTGCTAGCACATCTGATTCAGGTGGGCCAGGATGGGGCCTGAGAACGTACATTTCTAAACAGGCTCCCAGGAGACGCTGATGCTGCTGTTCAGAATACCACTTTGAGAACAACTGCCAAGCTCCCTCCCTGAAATGAAACTTCTGAATACTTCTGACGTCCTTACACTAAAAGTGACCACTCCTCTCAAAGTAACTGATTCTACATGACTGTGATGGTTAATTTTTTGTGTCAACTTGACTAGGCCTTAGTATCCAGATATTTGGTCAAGCATTATCTGAGATATTGCTGTGAAGGTGTATTTTTGATGAAATAAACACTTAAGTCAGTGGACTCTGAGTAAAGCAGATTATCCCCCATAACGTTGGTGGATCTCATCCAATCACTTGAAGGCCTTATTAGAAAAACAGTAACCTTCCTAGAGGGCTTCACTGGTGCCTCAGACAGAAAAGAACCTGCCTGCAATGCAGGGGACCTGAGTTTGATCCCTGTGTTGAGAAGATCCGCTGAAGAAGGGGATGGCAACTTATTCCACTATTCTTGCCTGGGGAATTCCATGGACAGAAGAGCCTGGCAGGCTACAGTCCATGGGGGTCACAAAGAGTCAGACACAACTAACACTTTCATACTTTTCAGTCTGCCCAGAAGAAGAAGGCATTCTGCTGGCAGAATGCCTTTGGACTTAAACCACAACTTTTCCATGGATCTCCAGTCTGCCAACCTAACCTGCAGATTTTGTACTTGCTAAGCCTCCATAATCATGTGAGTCAATTCCTTAAAATAAATCTCTCCACAGACAGTCATATAGATAGACATGGATAGGTAGACAGACAGATTCATGCATGCATGCACCCACACACACACATCCTGGTAACTCCTGTTCTCTGGAGAACTCTAATACAAGGACCTAGTTCCCTCTAGGTTCTAGGAACTGCTCCCTGCACAGGAATGTGTCTCCTACATGTTTCTTCAGACAAGCTGATAACACTGACGGCTTAAAGTCTCTGGTTCATGCACTGTCTCTTGTGGCATCCCTACTTCCACACTTCTGGAAAAAGTCCCTATGTAATTAAACCTTCTTGAATTATCCTATTTCAAATGTGTCATCTGTTTTCTGTTGGGATAGCAACCGGTAAAATGCATCCTAAATTCCATGAGTGGAAAAGCCAACTCACCTTCTTTCTTTCTAAGCCTGCGGCTCCTTGCTGTGCTTCCTCCCAAGCAACTAGACTTGTCAGCTCAGTATCACTTTCTGACTTCATGGAATTGTTGCTTCAACTTTCTGGGTTCTCTACAATTCTTGTAGCCCCTTAGCAAGTAGTATGTCATTTTGGGTTTTTGCATCAGTGGAGTCGAACACAGCATGTACCGGGCATCTTCCAAGTGTTCCCAAACTATGCATTAAAAAAATGAATACATTAAAATTCTATAAATCCTTATAGATTGCACATGCCTTTCATATACATTGCTTCCAGGCTCCAAACTCAGTTTCTTTCTGGAACGCTTTGCTCCGATAAGCAAAGATTCACCATTAACATATTGGGTATTGGTCCTTCTTCCACAATTATATCTGTATCTATCATTTCTCCATTCTCATTTCCACAACTCTGCTTTATGATTCCATTATTGGTGACCCAAATAATTAAACTTTTAAATTGTTTCCTTGCTTCCCGTCTCCCTTTCTACTTTGCATCTTAAATATCTGATCATAACTTTTTCTAGTGTGATGGCATCCTATTAGCAAACTAACATGACACAAACTTCTTAGTTATTACATGCAAGATACTTCACAAGCTGGTCCCATGCTAATTCTCGTATCAGTCTTACCAATTCTTTAAGCTAATGTTCTACACCAGGTGCTGTTTACCTGTATTTTGTACACATTCTGAGCATCTCTAGCTCTGTGTCATACTATATCCTCTGCTTTAAACCATCGGCTATTCCTTTTCATAGGCATTTCCTAAAACCCAGTTACAAGCCTGTTACTGGAGCTTCCCAGGTGGCACAGTAGTAAAGAATCCTCCTGCCAATGCAGGAGACACAGGAGATACAGGTTCGATTCCTGGGTTGGGAAACCCCCGTGGAGTAGGAAATGACAACCCACTCCAGTATTCTTGCCTGGGAAATCTCACGGACAGAGGAGCCTAACAGGCCACAGTCCATGGGGTCACAAAGAGTCAGACACAACTGAATATGCACACACACAGACATCCTGTTACTGTCACTATGCCACCTACACTGACCTTTCATTTCCTCAAACACTTTTACTTGTTACTGCCTACATGTCACATTTGAAATATCCTAACATCGTATGATCCAGCAATCACACTCCTGGACATATATTCAGATAAAACTATCATCTGAAAAGATACATGCACATGAATGTTCATTACAGCACTATTTACAGTAGCCAAGACAAGAAAGTACCCTCAGTTCAGCTCAGTCACTCAGCTGTGTCTGGACACAGCCTCCCTGTCCATCACCAACTCTCAGAGTCTAGTCAAATTCATATCCATTGAGACGGTGATGCCATCCAACAATCCCATCCTCTGTCGTCCACTTCTCCTCCTGCCTTCTATCTTTCTGAGCATCAGGGTCTTTTCAAATGGGTCAGCTCTTTGCATCAGGTGGCCAAAGTACTGAAGTTTCAGCTTCAACATCAGTCCTTCCAATGAACACTCAGGGCTGATCTCCTTTAGGATGGACTGGTTGGATATTGCAGTCCAAGGGACTCTCAAGAGTCTTTTCCAACATCACAGTTCAAAAGCATCAATTCTCTGGCGATCAGCTTTCTTTATAGTCCAACCCTCACATCCATACATGACCACTGGAAAAATCATAGCCTTGACTAGATAGACCTTTGGTGGCAAAGTAATGTCTCTGCTTTTAAATATGCTATCTAGGTTGGTCATAACTTTCTTTCCAAGGAGTAAGCGTCTTTTAATTTCATGGCTGCAGTCACCATCTGCAGTGATTCTGGAGGCCAAAAAAATAAAGTCAGCCACTGTTTCCACATCTATTTGCCATGAATTGATGGGACCAGATGCCAAGATCTTAAGTTTTTTGAATGTTGAGCTTTAAGCCAACTTTTTCACTCTCCTCTTTCACTTTCATCAAGAGGTTCTTTAGTTCTTTTTCACTTTCTGCCATAAGGGTGGTGTCATGTGATAATCTGAGGTTACTGATATTTCTCCTGGTAATCTTGATTCCAGCTTGTGTTTCTTCCAGCCCAGAATTTCTCATGATGTACTCTGCATATAAGTTAAATAAGCAGGGTGACAATATAAAGCCATGATCTATTCCTTTCCCGACTTGGAACCAGTATGTTGTTCCATGTCCAGTTCTAACTGTTGCTTCCTGACCTGAATACATGTTTCTCAAGAGGCAGGTCAGGTGGTCTGGTATGCCCATCTCTTTCAGCATTTTCCACAGTTTATTGTGATCCACACGGTCAAAGGCTTTGGCATAGTCAATAAAGCAGAAATACATGTTTCTCTGGAACTCTCTTGCTTTTTCGATGATCCAGTAGATGTTGGCAATTTGATCCCTGGTTCCTCTGCCTTTTCCAAAACCAGCTTGAACATCTGGAAGTTCATAGTTCATGTATTGCTAAAGCATGGCTTGGAGAATTTTGAGCATTACTTTACTAGCATGTGAGATGAGTGCAATTGTGAAGTAGTTTGAACATTCTTTGGCATTGCCTTTCTTTGGGATTGGAATGAAAACTGATGTTTTCCAGTCCTGTGGCCACCGCTGAGTTTTCCAAATTTGCTGGCATATTATTGAGTGCAGCACTTTCACAGCATCATCTTTAAGGATTTGAAATAGCTCAACGGGAATTCCATTACCTCCACTAAATTTGTTCGTAGTGATGCTTCCTAAGGCTCACTTGACTTCACATTCCAGGATGTGGAATATCTTAATATCTTCTGCTTCTGTTAGGTCCATACCATTTCTGTCCTTTATTGTGCCCATGTTTGCATGAAATGCTCCCTTAGTATCTCTAATAATCTTGAAGAGATCTCTAATCTTTCCCATTCTATTGTTTTCCTCTATTTCTTTGCACTGATCACTGAAGAAGGCTTTCTTATCTCTCCTTGCTACTCTTCAGAACTCTTCATTCAAATGTGTATATCTTTACTTTTCTCCTTTGCTTTTCACTTCTCTTCTTTGCACAGCTATTTGTAAAGCCTCCTCTGACAGCCATTTTGCTTTTCTGCATTTCTTTTTCTTGGGGATGGTCTTGATCCCTGTCTCCTATACAATTCCATGAATATCTGTCCACAGTTCATCAGGCACTCTCTCCATTAAATCTAGTCCCTTAAATATATTTCTCACTTCTACTGTATAATCGTAAAGGATATAATTTAGGTCATACCTGAATGGTCTAGTGGTTTTCCCCACTTTCTTCAACTTCAGTCTGAATTTGGCAATATGGAGTTCATGATCTGAGCCACAGTCAGCTCCCAGTCTTGTTTTGGCTGACTGTATAGAGCTTCTCCATCTTAGGCTGTAAAGAATATAATCAATCTCATTTTGGTGTTGACCATCTGGTGATGTCCATGTGGAAAGCACACTAAATGTCCATAAACAGATGAATGGATAAAAGAGATGTGGTGCATATATACAATGAAGTATTCCTCAGTCATGAAAAAGAATGAAATAATGCCATTTGCAGCAGCATGGAAGGACCTAAAGCTTATCATACTGTGTGAAGTCAGTCAGAAAAAGACAAATATCATATGATATCACTTAGATATCAAATCTAAAAGAAATGATACAAAGGAATTTACTTATATCACAAAAACAGATCTACAAACTTAGAAAATAAACTTATCCTTACCAAAGGGGAAAGGTGAGGGGAAGGATAAGGGTTTCAAATTATATAAACAAGCTATTATATATAAAATAGATATTCAAAAAGGACCTACTGCATCAAACAGAGAACTCTGCCCAACATTCCATAATAACCTACATGGGAAAAGAATCTGAAAAAGAATTGCTATATTCACACATACAACTGAACCATTTGCTATAAACTTGAAACTAATTCAACATTGTAAATCAGTCAAACTCCAATATAAAGTAAATATTTATAAAAAGTAAGTAGGTATGTCTCAACTCTCAAATTAGGCTGTAGGTAACCAAAGGGCCCATCAAATGGTGTTATACTTTCTTGTATCCACCAAACCTTAACCAGAGTCATTGTCATAGCACAGGAATAGCATTCAACACATCCTTCTTCAATGTTTTTCCTCATTGCTGGTGAAAAACTATGCTTCTAAAGAAATTGTACTGACTATGCTCCTACTTTGAGGCAATAATAACATACAGGAAAGGACTCCCATCTGCTTGTGTTTTACAGAAAGAAGGAGAGTCTACATGCAGCTAATTTTATTGAGTGTTTGTTTTGAAAAGAGCAACTACAGTGTATGCTTTGATTCCTGGTTTTCACACTTTTTTTTTTTTAAAGAGGCTTTTCAAGATGTACTTCCAGAGAGTATAACTCAGAAGATGTAAATGTAGTCCAGGAATTTCCTTATTAATGAGGACTTTTAGCTATTCAAAATGCTGGTGGGTTTGTATTTGACCCTCACTTTGACAAACATTAGAATAGTGTACTAAAGAAGAAAATTAATGGAAAAGAAACAGAGATTTCATGCTATTGATGGAGCAGTTGTAAAAAACACTATTAAACAGGTCCTATTAACAGAGACTTTTATTCAATTAATTTTTTTATTAAAAAATCCACATAATACAATGAATGAAGGTATTTGCCAACTGAGAAAATGATTCTTTATTTGCCTTACAAATGCCCTCATATAACGAAGGTATACTAGCTAATTCTTAACCTCATGAAGCACTGACGGGTACTAAAATGGTTGCTATATGACATAAAACATTTCATTCAATGCAACTATAGGGTGGATGCTTCTAAATGAAACAGACCACGGGTATCCAGAGAGGAGTATCGATCCCTACACATATTAAGCTAGGCAAAAATCAGACAATTATCCTTTAGAAAATTCAAAACATTCCATTTCTCCTTTCTGTTTGCTCTGTTTGGGAGGCTTTCATTGGAACCTATTTGAAGCAAGTGCTGAATATATTTGCTATCATTGTGTTCTTTGATCTCAGTATACTGGATTCAGCTATAGAAACAGGCAATGTGGGTAAAAATGAAGAAAACACACTGCTGCCTGCAGATAATATTTTTCTGGGTTGTGAGGGGAAATTCAAGATGATTACCAATTTTGCTCCATTTAATTCAAAAATATGAATAGAAACAGACACTTCAGTCTTCAGAATGGAAGTTTTACCTTCTGAACTCACTTTGAATTCTGAGTTAAGAAAATTCAAAGTAATGTATTGATGAAAGTGAAAGAGGAGAGTGAAAAGTTGGCTTAAAGCTCAATATTCAGAAAACTAAGATCATGGCATCTGGTCCCATCACTTCATGGCAAATAGATGGCAAAACAGTGGAAACAGTGCCTGACTTTATTTTTCTGGGCTCCAAAATCACTGCAGATGGTGATTGCAGCCATGAAATTAAAAGACGCTTACTCCTTGGAAGGAAAGTTATGACCAACCTAGACAGCATATTAAAAAGCAGAGACATTACTTTGCCAACCAAGGTCCATCTAGTCAAGGCTATAGTTTTTCCATTAGTCATGTATGGATGTGAGAGTTGGGCTGTGAAGAAAGCTGAGTGCCAAAGAATTGATGCATTTGAACTGTGGTGTTGGAGAAGACTCTTGAGAGTCCCTCGGACTGCAAGGAGATCCAACCAGTCCATCCTAAAGGAGATCAGTCCTAGGTGTTCATTGGAAGGACTGATGTTGAAGCTGAAACTCCAATACTTTGGCCATCTGATGAGAAGAGCCGAGTCATCTGAAAAGACCCCGATGCTGGGAAAGATTGAGGGTGGGAGGAGAAGTGGACGACAGAGGATGAGATGGTTGGATGGCATCACCAACTCAATGGACATGAGTTTGGGTAAACTCCAGGAGCTGTGATGGACAGGGAGGCCTGGCGTGCTGTGGTTCATGGGGTTGCAAAGAGTCGGACACGAGTGAGTGACTGAACTGAACTGAAAGTGCTGTATTCATTCATTTGCTCATTCAAAAAATATCACTGAGATTTTGTGCCAGACATGTAAATAAGGGGCCACCTACTCTTAACTGTAGTATCCAGTTCACATCTCTGAAAAACAGAGTTTCTCTAGTCTCCATTTCCCCAACAACCTCATTTCTAGATTAGTTCTACCACTTGGCTTGTCTGTATACCTTAAGTATTTGGGATCTCAATCCACCTTATATTCAACCAACAAAACAGTCTTGCCCAGTAGCATTTAGACCATTGGCTATTAGATTAATAACACAAAATGGTACCTCAGTGATTATCAATGATTCAATTAATCCATCAACATCTAAAGTTACTGAGAACCTAGTATTGGCACTGGAGGTGAGTGGACAGTGAGGGGAGAAGGAATACAGAAGAAATACAACTTTGGCTCTTAAAGACTATGGAAGATTGGATAATGTCCCTCCTCCCCCAAGATGTCCATGCTCTAATCCCTGGAATCTATAAATTAATCAGAAGGGATTCTGAAGATATAATTAAGGTTGCTGCTGCTGCTGCTAAGTCACTTCAGTCGTGTCCGACTCCGTGTGACCCCATAGACAGAAGCCCACCAGGCTCCCACATCCCTGGGATTCTCCAGGCAAGAACACTGGAGTGGGTTGCCATCTCCTTCTCCAATGTGTGAAAGTGAAAAGTGAAAGTGAAGTCGCTCAGTCATGTCCGACCCCCAGCGACCCCACGGACTGCAGCCTACCAGGCTCCCCCATCCATGGGATTCCCCAGGCAATAGTACTGGAGTGGCTTGCCATTGCCTTCTCCGATAATTAAGGTTACACACTTATTATCCTGGATTATAAGGATGGGGCTAATCTAATCCCATGAGTCTTTAACAGAGAGTTTCTCTTGCTTTATGCAGAGAGATGAGGCAGAAGGAGAAGTCAGAGAGCTTCCAAAGAAGAAAAGGATTAAATGCACTATTCCTAGCTCTGAGACATAGGGGCCCACACGCTAGGACTAGAAGAAGGCTTCCAGGAGTCAGCAGTGGCTCCCCATTGAGAAAAATGACGACCTCTGTCCCACAATCACAAGGAACCAGATCCTGCCAACAACCTGAATCAACATGGAAGTAGATTCTTCCCAGAATCTCCAAATATGAGCCCCACCAAACAGCTCCTCGATTTAGACCTGTGAGACCAGGAACAGAGAAACCAGTCAAGCCGTCCCAGATTTCTGAACCTATATAAAATATACCTAGCCACTGCTTCTAGTGCTGCTGCTGCTAAGTCACTTCAGTCGTGTCCGACTCTGTGTGACCCCATAGACGGAAGCCCACCAGGCTCCCCCCTCCCTGGGATTCTCCAGGCAAGAACACTGGAGTAGGTTGCCATTTCCTTCTCCAATGTGTGAAAGTGAAAAGTGAAAGTAAAGTCGCTCAGTTGTGTCTGACCCTTAGCGACCCCACGGACTGCAGCCAAATCTGCTAAATGTACATAATGTATGGAAACAACTGAAGACTAATACAAAGAATTTATGAATGATTTATATGGAAGGCAGCACTACTTTGTAAAGTAACACATTTCATGATTAAGTAGAAGATGCAAAGTCTGGTGAGAGCCACTGGCACAGCGACATACACACGTAAAATAGCCAGCTAGTGGGAAGCAGCTGTATAACACACAGGGTCCAGTCTGCTGATCCATGACAACCTAGAGGGGTAGGGCGAGGATAGGGAAGGGAGGCTCTAGAAGCAGGGAATAGACGTATAATTATGACTGATTCACATTGTTGTACAGCAGAAACCAACAAAACATTGTAAAGGAATTTTCTTCCAATTACAGAAAAAAATTTAAGTTTTGAAAAGATCTGGAGGAGAGAAAAGTCAGTGAGATTTGTAGAAGTCACAGAAGGCTTTGTGCAGGAAATAGAACTTAACTGTTTGAATAAAGAAATGTGAAAGTTGCTCAGTTGCGTCCAACTCTTTGTGACCCCATGGACTGTAGCCTGCCAGGCTCCTCTGTCCATGTAATTCTCTGGGTTAGAATACTAGAGTGGGTTGCCATTCCCTTCTCCAGGGGATCTTCCCAACCCAGGAAATGAACCCAGGTCTCCCACACTGAAAGTGGATTCTTTACTGTCTAAGCCACCAGGGGGGAAATAAAGAAAAGTGCTACATAAACAGTAGGGAACTTCCCTGGAGGTCCAGTGGTAAAGAATCCACCTGCTAATACAGGGGATACGGGTTCCAACCCTGATCTGGGAAAATTTCACATGCCATGGTGCAACTCCGCTTGTCCACCACAACTGGAGCCCACATGCCACGGCTACTAGGCCTGCATGCCCTAGAGCCTGTGCTCCACGAGAGAAGCCACCACAATGAGAAGCCCACATAGCACCAGGGGAGAGCAGC
The DNA here is from genome assembly GCF_049115385.1 of Moschus berezovskii. Lineage (NCBI taxonomy): Eukaryota > Metazoa > Chordata > Mammalia > Artiodactyla > Moschidae > Moschus > Moschus berezovskii. The sequence continues at coordinate 73,062,470 of NC_142461.1, forward strand.
CCCCACTTCACAACGAGAGAAAGTCTGTGCGCTGCAGTGAAGAACCAGGACAGCAAACTAAATCGATATATATATATATATATATATATATAAGTACAATAAATATTTCACACAAGTGAAAAGACATGGTAGTGGCAGGAACAAGCAAGTTGGGATAACTGTGAAAAGAACAGCTCAACCGGAAGGGTAAACTTGATTGGTTAGCATGGATCATAAGGTTTATGAGTTAAACAATGGTTTAATTGTTCGAAGGGGTCACCCTAGGCCAAAGTTAGGATGTAGAGCAAAGCAAAGAGGAGTGTGCAGGCTCCATGATGGGTTAACTGAGCCCTGCTTTCCATCCTTCCTTCAGTCATAGCAGTTTATGTTGATAGTTTTCACATATTGGATCTGTGGGTATGATTACATTTGCAAAAAAGGTTCCACGGCTGTTAGTTTACCAGGGCTGCAGTAACACAGGACCACAAAAGAGGAGACAGAACACAACAGAAATTAATTCTCTCACAGCCCTGGAGGGCAGAGTCTGAAATCAAGGTGTCATCAGGGCCAAATTCCTTCTGAAGGTGCTAGGGAAGGACCTATTCCAGCCTCTCTTCTAGCTCAGCTGGATCTTTAGCTTGTGTTGAGATAGCATATTAAAAAGCAGAGACATTATTTTGCCAACCAAGGTCTGTCTAGTCAAGGCTATGGTTTTTCCCGTGGTCATGTATGGATGTGAGAGTTGGACTGTGAAGAAAGCTGATCGCCGAAGAATTGATGCTTTTGAACTGTGGTGCTGGAGAAGACTCTTGAGAGTCCCTTGGACTGCAAGGAGATCCAACCAGTCCATTCTAGAGGCGATCAATCCTGGGTGTTCATTGGAAGGACTGATGTTGAAGCTGAAACTCCAATACTTTGGCCGCCTCATGAGACGAGTTGACCCACTGGAAAAGACTCTGATGCTGGGAGCGATTGGGGGTAGGAGGAGACGGGGACGACAGAGAATGAGGTGGCTGGATGGCATCACCGACTCGATGGACATGAGTTTGAGTGAACTCCGGGAGTTGGTGATGGACAGGGAGGCCTGGCGTGCTGTGGTTCATGGGGTCGCTAAGAGTCGGACACGACTGAGCGACTGAACTGAACTGAACTGAACTGATGTGACATTCAGCCTTCATGTGATGTTCTCGCTATGTGCATGTCTGTGTCCAAATTTCCTTTTTCTAAAGACATCAGGCACTGGATTAGGAGTTCATACTATTGCATTAAACTCTTATCTTAACTGATTTCATCTTTAGTGACTCTGTTTTCAAATAAAGTCACCTTCTCGGAATTGTGTTTAGGACTTCAACATATGAATTCTGGAGGTAGAGGGAATAACTCAACCCATTATAATGGCTAAAATAAGTTTTGAGAACTATATGTATCCAATAACAACTCTGACCAGCATTGGAAGCCCCCCAACCAATAACTTACCTTCCAGTGTGTCCAAATTGAAGATTTCAGCCAAGCAATTTTCTCACTCTTCCTCCTACTTATTACCTCTTTCCTCTCTGAGAAACTTCTATATACAGCACCAACGTTAAGGTCCATAGTTTTCTTCTTTCACTTGGAAAAATCCAAGTGAAAAACTATTTCTAGGGAGGACATTGTTTTACTCATTATATTACTAATTATATAGTAATATACTATCTTATGCTTATTGATCAACTGCTTAGTAATTACTGCATTGACATCCTCTTTGAGACAGGAGCCAAGACCCCGACTCATTTTAATCCCCTTCCACCTAAAGCCTTGTTCTATGCGCAGCATGAACCCCATACATTTTCATTAAAATTAGTATATCTGAAAATATATTTAAACATTACACATCGAAAAACGGAATTCAAAGCTAAATGTAGACTCTGTCCCATAGAAATACATTCCTGGCCAACTTGTAATACAAGCATATGGGTCCTTCAGTGTGCCAAGCACTTTGGCAAATACTACCTTGTATCTGAGTGATACACATGTACACATAGCGTTTCTAACTACAATTAATACGCTGAAGATTCAGCCTTCCAATCAAAGCTGGAAAAGCGCCACCTAGCGTTCCAATGTCAATATTACATGTCAATACAGGACTGAGCAAAGCACTGTGGTCTCTGGCAACGAGCGTATTTCTCAAGTGAAAATATAAAGACAGAAATCCATTTTAAAATTAAGTCTCAGAAGCTCTCAAGTGAGACCAAAGTTTTGAAAAGTAATTGCACCCCCAAAGCTCAGGATGTCCAAGAAATATTTATTTTATTTTTCATGCCAATAGGAAAGTAGGACACCCCAGAGTTATGCACAAAGGAATTTTCTTCTACAAGCACAAAGGATATACAGCCAAGGTGAAAAGTACAGATCTGCCTTAATTTCTTGGAAAGCCCTTGAAACGTAGGTCCAGATTCAAGAGACTTCACATGATTCTCCCTTCCCCACCCTCAAGGATCCGATTTGCACTTGCTCCTTCTTGTTTTTACTCTGTGCCCTCTCGCAGAGTTCATATACAGAACCTATAATTAGGTGTTCATCATTCTTGAAAGCATATGTTTTCCACAACCATACCAGTAACCTCAGAAAACATACTCTACAAAAATAGACAAAAGGCCATGAAGAAAGATTTTTTTTTAAGTTTTAGATAATTTCTATCACAGTCAAGGAATACTGTTCAGTTCAGTTCAGTTCAGTCGCTCAGTTGTGTCCGACTCTCCGCGACCCCATGAATCACAGCACGCCAGGCCTCCCTGTCCATCACCAACTCCCGGAGTGCACCCAAACTCATGTCCACAGAGTCGGTGATGCCATCCAGCCATCTCATTCTCCGTTGTCCCCTTCTCCTCCCGCCCCCAACCTTTCCCAGCATCAGAGTCTTTTCCAGTGTACTGTTAGCAGAGTCTTTTTTTTTTTTTGGTAAGAAATTTAATTACTGCATTAAAATTTACATAAAGCACTGTACTAAAGAGTAAAGATCTGCATGGAAAAACATTTTGAATTAAAAAAGGACTGTACCCACATTTATTAGAGTTATAGCATCTAAGTCAGAAAGGGATTGCTCTATGGGAAAGAAAAGTACAAATACAATACTTCAAGCTGCAATGTCATATTTATTTTTGTAAAAGGAAGTACAACATTTATTTATCCCTGTAAATACAGTGTTATTATGAGAGGGGGAAAAAAATCAAAGTGATCTATAGAAGCCCTAAATTCTTTCTTGAACACCCTTGGTACTCTGACTTACTAATCAACCTCCACACTGGATGCACCATTTTGATTCTTAAGGAAATGATGAGGTTTAGACAGGTCACTCCAGAATGCACTGCTTTGGCCTGTGAATTATTTCAAGCTGAAGACAATCAGGGCCCATGAAACCCAAAGAGATTTTACTTCTCCATTAACTGCCTGAAAGAATTTAAATGCGGGTGGGGAGCTGTACCAGGAAGAGAGTTATTACCAGAAATAAATTTTTATATCAGGAAGACCGATCTGCAGGGCATGGCAAACATTTGTTTACCAAACATTAGCTCTTCCCAACTTTCTGTGAATCCTCTTCTCCCCTGTAAAGTCTCTGACCCCCGACCCCTTCTCCTTAGCTCAATACGACATGCAAGCCTCAACGGCCTGACGTTCGCAAGTGTCTCATGTCGCTGTGCTCCCTGGTGGCTCAGATGGTAAAGCGTCTGCCTGCAGTGTAGAAGACCAGGTTTCCACCCCTGCACTGGGAAGAGCCCCTGGCGAAGGAAAGGGCAACCCACTGCAGTATTCTTGCCTGGAAAATACCACGGACAGAGGAGCCTGGTAGGCTGCAATCCATGGAGTTGCAGAGTCGGACACCACTGAGCAACTCCACTCATGTCTTCATGCAACTCTCTTACATATAATATTAAACTTGTTTTTTCTCATGTTTATCTCTCTTATGTTAATAAAATTATTAGAGCAGCCAAGGAATCTAGAAGGAAGGTAGGGGAAAATTTTCTTCCCCTACAGAAACACTGACTCAACTTTCTTGATAATATTTATATATATAAACATTCTAAATTTAGGAAATGTTTCATTCAAGTATTTACACCTTTACAAATATATAGTCTTTTAAGAAGACAAGCCAGGAAATTGAGAGCTTTCAAAGCCACTTGTGACTCCTCCTAAATTACTTTCTGCAGTTAAAATAACTGTGTTTGTAAACCAAGTGTTTTTCAAGAGTAGGATCCCCTAAACAGCCATATGTTATTGCTTGCCATATAGCTAAATGCATTATTGTGAAGTATCAGTGACATAAAGATGTCACTAGAGGACTAGGGTGGTCTTTTCAGTTCCATAAAAGGAGAGGTTTTAAAGAGAACTGTCCAAGGAAACTTAGGTGTTATGCCATACCTCAAGAGAGGCAAAAAATGTTCTACCTTTATGTTTTTTAAAAAAAGATGGAAGACTAAATTTCAAGAAATGCAAAAGTAAAAAAGAAAATGCCTCCAACAGCACTTTGGAAACCTTGAGGGGAAATAAAGAGCCAGCCCTTCAGATGACCACATCCTACCATTTGGGTTGCCCTGCTTCTGACCATATGATTGGTCCTGAAGGCCCCATATACACTGCTGTTCTTGGAACATAGCTCTTTCTTGTGCTTTAACTTAATTGCCTCTATTTGTAGAGGTACAAGGGCACTGAGTCCTGATTTATCAGCTGCTCAGAAAAGCCTGATGTCATGGGAATACAAGCATTCTTGGGTTCCTGAGCTGAAACATTCAATAACAGAGGCCCTGAAGAAAATGGGGACAGATATTTTACTTGCCAAATGTTCTCAGATATTTTGAAAAAACTTATCATCACATCTTCCTACCACTGATAGTTATTAGTCAACACTAAGTCAGGCCAGCTTTATATTTTTTGCTGGAGTAAAACTTCAAAATAAAAATCATTTGGCACGGGAACTCTAAAATGCATGGCTTCTGTCCAAAGAATTTAACAGTTCAGAGATGCTGAGATGGTATTTACCCATGTATTCCTGAAAAGGTTTAGTGACAAGTAGAGTTTTTGTTGTTGTTTGTTTATTTAGACATTTTTCATTTGTCTATTGACCTCTTGTCCACTTAAAAAATAGTAACAATCTAAAAGTTGAGAATTGTTTTATTTGGTGGGAATTTTTGGGACTTCAAGCCCAAGAGACAGCATCTCACGTGACCCTGACAGAACTGCTCTGAGGATGTGGGGGGAGTTGTCAGGTTATATAGAAGTTGGTAACAAAGGGCAGGTAGTCTGAATATTCAAAAGTATTTTTGTGAATTAAAGAAAATTGGATATCTCAAGGAATTTAGTGCTTTTCTACATATGGGAAGATGCAAGAGTCTGGGCTCACTGAAAATCATTCCTTTCATATGCATCTCAGCTATCTGGGGCCAGTATCCTGTGATTCTTCACATCCTGAGTTCCTCTGTGCTCACCATAGGGAGTGGCTGCAGCCTCATGATGCCAGATCACAGGTAGTCTTCTCTTTCCTGAATGCCCTGGAGGGCTGGAATCGTTGATGACTATGACATCCTTGTTTACTGAAACAGCAGGAAATGCTCCATCTCACTCTATTCTCATTTCAAGGGAAGTTTTAGTTTTATTTCTCGGTTGCCTTAACATCTTAACTTTTAGTTTCTCTGTCAAGTAGTAATTGCATTAGATGAATTCCAATTCAAAGAACACTGCTATTTGGAGGCAGCATTTTACTAGGTAAGAACCTTTTCTTGTGTATCTAGCCTGAATAATTTATCTGTTTTGTAAGTATGGATTCTCAAAACTTCAATATCTTAAATATGGGCATATCTCAACTGAACAAAACAAGCATCAAGTGAATACTTATTTTAAGCACAGCAATGCCTAAGAAAACAGACAATATAAAGGAAGTTAGTCATGGCAAACAATGAGAGAACAATTCCAAGCCCTCAGGCAAAAACACAGTTTCTAACGGTTCACTGTGTACAGAGAGCCCTGCTATGGGAATGCAGTGCATGGAGAAAATCCCCATGGAGGCAGGTAAACATTTTTTTCATGATGGATAAATTAATCCCTTTCAACAATCTATGCTGGCTCATCCATAAAATTAACTATGATGCCAAGTGGTGTAAAAAGTTCTTTACCCAAATTTTGTTGTTGTTCAGTCATCAAGTTGTGTCCAACTCTTCGCAACCTCATGGACTGCAGCATGCCAGGCTTCCCTGTCCCTCATCTTCTCTCAGAGTTTGCCCAAGTTCATGTCCATTGATTGGTGATGCCATCCAACTACCTCATCCTCTGTCACATTCTTCTCCCTCTGCCTTCAATCTTTCCCAGCATCAGGGTCTTTTCCAATGAGTCACTATTCTTCACCCTAAACTGTGGGAAAATACCTTAACATAGAGCAATAAGCTAAGCTTGGATGCCTAAAAAGATTCCTCCTCTGAGGCATAGCCTGCCCAGATCTGTGGTGTTAAGTGGTATGAAAAGAGCCTGGAAAATTCTAAGTGTTGGCAAGACATAGAGATGTGGTTCTCAAAGAGGGAGGGTTTTGCCTTGCCCCCCCACTTTCGGGGGTCATCTGGCTGTCTGGAGACAATTTTGGTATTCACACTGCGGGAATAATGCTACTGGCATCTAGTAGACAGAATCAGGAAATCTGCTAATCATCCAATAGCCCACAGACGACAATCCCCACTCAGCCTTCCCAGGAAAGAATCACTGGTCCCAAATGTCAGTAGCACTGGGAATGATAAACTAATGAAGAACAGACATAACTCATATACTGCAATGGGACTGCAAACTGCTCCCTGCCCCTTGAAAACAAGCTAGCATTCTACGGTCATTTTCAAGATGCTCATAGCCTATGACCCGGAGATTCTACTAGGTGATACCTTCAAGAAAATCTTGAAAGAGCCCTATTCACTGTTGTTTGGAGAAGCAGTCTAAAATTCTATTAGTAGAAGAATAGATACCTTGTGGTATATCCATGTGAAAGAGAAATGTTGCCTGCCATATCAGTAAGCAAATGATGTTGTAGCCATCAAGCCATCACATTACAGCCACCCTGATGGTGAGCCCTGGGAAAACTCAGGATGTAAACAGGATGCCCACCATCAAGTAGTCAGTCACTGCAGCCACCCACAACGGTGTACCCTGAGAAGGCTCAGGATGAAAAAGCACAGGATGCTGGCCCCAGAGAGCTGAAGTGCATGTCAAAGGAATGATTTCAGTGAGCCCAGACTCTTGCATCTTCCCATACATAGAACTGTATTAACTTGAGATATCTGGTTTTCTTTCAGTTCAGTTCAGTTCAGTCGCTCAGTTGTGTCCGACTCTTTGCGACCCCATGAATCACAGCACGCCAGGCCTCCCTGTCCATCACCAACTCCCGGAGTTCACTCAAACTCATGTCCATTGAGTCGGTGATGCCATCCAGCCATCTCATTCTCTGTCGTCCCCTTCTCCTCCTGCCCCCAATCCCTCCCAGCATCAGAGTCTTTTCCAGTGAGTCAACTCTTCACATGAGGTGGCCAAAGTATTGGTGTTTAAGCTTTAGCATCAGTTCTTCCAATGTGCACCCAGGACTGATCTCCTTTAGAATGTACTGGCTGAATCTCCTGGTTTACTTTAATTAATAGTAATTACTTTGGTGAAAAAACTCCTATGTATCCTGGCTCCCCTCCTAGTCTCTATGGAGCAGTCCCTCAAAATGACTTGAGTCCTATCTTCCAGGTTTGAAGTCTTCAGAACGTTTGCTGAATAAAACTTAATTCTCAACTTTTAGGTTGTGCATTTTTTTCAGTTGATATCCATACAGTGTTAAACTATAGAGCTATGAAAATGAACGGACTACAGCTACATGCCTTGAGAAAGACAGACAGACAGAGAGATGAACTGACTCCTCAGTAGAAGGGAACTGCAGAGAAAAGAGCTGGGGAGACATAAAGAGCAAGGGGTCCAGGGCAGACAACAGACACATTTGGTTCTGGTGAGTCTTAGCTTTGGTGTGCCAAACAAGGGTGCTCCTCTGGTGTCACCAAGATCCAGGGGTCATGCCCTCATGTCATCTCCCATCCCTGGCACTGAACGTCACTCTCCCCAGTCTGATGATTAATTAGCTCCTTGGTGACCAAAGAGGCAGGGCTCTGGTAGGAATTCCAAGTCTTCTCCTCTTTTGAAGGCAAGAAAAATTATAAAAATTATTAAACAGGGCTCTGATTAAGTCATTATCTTTTCACTTTAGTTTATATAAAAAGTTATATTATTTCTTTGTTAACCCCACTAGCATTCATTAGTCAACAGATGTTCAAAAGCCGACTATACAATAGGATACTGTTTGGTGTTATACAAACAATGGGGGTGAAGGAGATGTGACCTCTGCTCCCCAGGGACGCCAGACAAACTGAGGATCATGCTCTGGCAGCAGTATCAGCTGGGATACTACGGTAGAAGGTCTGTCTGAGGATCCACAGACAAAAGAAGGATGGAACAGAGTCAGCTATGCAAAGAACTACCAAAGGAACATTCCAGAGAAAAATAACTCTGAAGTTTGAGAAAATAAGAAAACATGAGAATCATTATTTTACTCCAGTGTAACTTTATGTTTGTCATTTTACCTAGTTCATATTTTCCAGAGATGTAGTCATAATTTACATGCAGTTTAGTATCTTTTTTAACATTGTATCAGTGAATACTTTTCTGGGTTGCCACACAACCTTCATAAAAATTTAAATGGCTGCATGATATATCACAGAGGGCTATGCCACCTTTTACTTAATCACTGTCTTGCTTTTAAGTCATTTATATTACTTATAATTCTTTGCCCTTCTGAAGAGTGCTGAAAATAGAGTTTTTTCTTTATATAATTTTTCCTTATGCCTTTTGCATCATTGCTCTAGGCTAGTTTTTCCTATCTTAAATTTAAACACAGATACACATGATAGGATAATGAAGAATGTTTCATTCCTGATTCACCTTAATCTGTTTTATATCTCAAATCCTCAAGTGTTTAGAGAATAGCTCACATTATCCAAGCTATGTCTTTAATTTCAGTCTAGTCCTGAATTCTCTGTAAATTCATCACATACATAAATTGAAGAACTGAACTACAGTTAACAGAAAGATTTTAAAACCTAAAGTCTGATTTTAGGAGGCTGACATTTCTCCAAGCTATGATTTAAAATATCTGTTTCCTCTTTTTAGTCTCTAGCATATCAACCTTATATATTTCTTCTTGAAGATGGCTAACGATCACCAAGACACATTATATATGACAATATCACCTGTGATTGTCTTTCAATTTAGTCAGCTCAGTTCAATTCAGTCGCTCAGTCATGTCCAACTCTTTGTGACCCCATGGACTGCAACTTGCCAGGCTTCCCTGTCCTTCATCAACTCCCAGAGCTTGCTCAAACTCATGTCCAACAAATTGGTGATACTATCCAACCATCTCATCCTCTGCCATCCCATTCTCCTCCTGCCTTCAATCATTACCAGCATCAGGGTCTTTTGTAAGGAGTCAGTCCTTCAAATCAGGTGGCCAAAAGACTGGAGTTTCAGCTTCAGCATCAGTCCTTCTAATGAATGTTCAGGACTGATTTCCTTTAGGATTGCCTGGTTTGATCTCCCAAGGGACTCTCAAGAGTCTTCTCCATTCAGTTCAGTTCAGTCGCTCAGTCGTGTCCGACTCTTTGCGATCCCATGAATCACAGCACGACAGGCCTCCCTGTCCATCACCAACTCCTGGAGTTCACTCTTAACTCATGTCCATCGAGTCGGTGATGCCATCCAGCCATCTCATTCTCTGTCGTCCCCTTCTCCTCCCACCCCCAATCCCTCCCAGCATCAGACTCTTCCAGTGAGTCAGCTTGTCGCATGAGGTGGCCAAAGTATTGGAGTTTCAGCTTTAGCATCAGTCCTCCAATGAACACCCAGGATTGATCTCCAGAATGGACTGGTTGGATCTCCTTGCAGTCCAAGGGACTCTCAAGAGTCTTCTCCAGCACCACAGTTCAAAAGCATCAATTCTTCGGCGATCAGCTTTCTTCACAGTCCAACTCTCACATCCATACATGACCACGGGAAAAACCATAGCCTTGACTAGATGGACCTTTGTTGGAAAAGTAATGTCTCTGCTTTTTAATATGCCTATCTTCTGCTGCTGCTAAGTCACTTCAGTCGTATCCGACTCTGTGTGACCCCATAGACGGAAGCCCACCAGGCTCCTCCATCCCTGGGATTCTCCAGGCAAGAACACTGGAGTGGGTTGCCATTTCCTTTTCCAATGTGTGAAAGTGAAAAGTGAAAGTGAAGTCGCTCAGTCGTGTCCGACCCCTAGCAACCCCACGGACTGCAGCCTACCAGGTTCCTCCATCCATGGGATTTTTCTAGGCAAGAGTACTGGAGTAGTTTGCCATTGCCTTCTCCAATATGCCTATCTAGGTTGGTCATAACTTTCCTTCCAAGGAGTAAGCGTCTTTTAATTTCATGGCTGCAATCAGCATCTGCAGTGATTTTGGAGCCCCCAAAAAATAAAGTCTGACACTGTTTCCCCTGTTTCCCCATCTATTTCCCATGAAGTGATGGGACCAGATGCCATGATCTTCGTTTTCTGAATGTTGAGCTTCAAGCCAAACTTTTCAATCTCCTCTTTCACTTTCATCAAGAGGCTTTTTAGTTCCTCTTCACTTTCTGCCATAAGGGTGGTGTCATCTGCATATCTGAGGTTATTGATATTTCTCCCAGCAATCTTGATTCCAGCTTGTGCTTCTTCCAGCCCAGCGTTCATTACCAGAGTTCAAAAGCATCAATTCCTTGGTGCTCAGCTTACTTTATAGTCCAACTCTCACATTCATACAACACTGCTGGAAAAATCATAGCTTTGACTAGATGGGCCCTTGTAGGCAAAGTAATGTCTCTGCTTTTTAACATGCTGTCGAGGTTGGTCATAGCTTTTCTTCCAAGGAGCAAGCATCTTTTAATTTCATGGCTGCAGTCATCATGTGCAATGATTGTGGAGCCCCCCCAAAATAAAGTCTCTCACTGTTTCCACTGTTTGCCCACCTAGTAACAATGAAGTGATGGGACCAGATTCATGAACTTAGTTTTCTGAATGTTGAGCTTGAAGACAACTTTTTCACTCTCCTCTTTCACTTTCATCAAGAAGCTCTTTAGCTTTTCTTCACTCTCTACCATAAGGGTGGTGTCATCTGCGTATCTGAAATTATGGATATTTCTCCCAGCAATCTTTATTCCAGCTTGTGCTTCATCCAGCCTGGCATTTCACATGATGTACTCTGCATATAAGTTAAATAAGTAGGGTAACAATATACAGGCTTGACATACTCCTATCCCAATTTGGAACCAGTCTGTTGTTCCATGTCCAGTTCTAACTGGTGCTTCTTGATCTACATACAGATTTCTCAGGGGGCAGGTAAGGTGGTCCCATCTTTCAGGATTTTCCACAGTTTGTTGTGATCCACATAGTCAAAGGCTTTGATAAAATCAATAAAGCAGAAGTAGATGTTTTTCTGGAACTCTCTTTCATTTCTGATGATCCAGCAGATGTTGGCAATTTGATTTCTGGATCCTCTGCCTTTTCTAAATCAAACTTGTATATCTGGAAATTCACAGTTCACATACTATTGAAACCTGGCTTAGAGAATTTTGAGAATTACTTTGGTAGCATGGGTGCAGCTGCGCAGGAGTTTGAACATTCTTTGACATTGCCATTCTTTGGGATTGGAATGAAAATTGACCTTTCCAGTCTTGTGGTCACTGAAGAGTTTTCCAAATTTGCTGGCATATTGAGTGCAGCACTTTCAAAGCATCATTTTTAAGGATTTGAAATAGCTCAGATGGAATTCTTTTACCTCTACTAGCTTTGTTCATAGTGATGCTTCCTAAGGCCCACTTAACTTTGCATTCCAGGATGTCTGGCTCTAGCTGAGTGATCACACCATCATGATTATCTAGGACATGAAGATCTTTTTTGTATAGTTCTTCTGTGTATTCTTGCCACCTCTTCTTAATATCTTCTACTCCTGTTAGGTCCATACCATTTCTGTTCTTTATTGTGCCCATCTTTGTATGAAATGTTCCCTTGGTATCTCTGATTTTCTTAAAGAGATCTCTAGTCGTTCCTATTCTACTGTTTTCCTCTATTTCTTTACATCAATCACTGAGGAAGGCTTTCTTATCTCTCCTTGCTATTCTATGGGACACTGCATTCAAATGCGTATACCTTTCCTTTCTCTTTTGCCCTTCACTTCTCTTCTTTTCTCAGCTATCTGTAAGGCTGCCTCAGACAACCATTTTGCCTTTTTGCATTTCTTTTTCTTAGGAATAGTCTTGATCTCTGCCTCCTGTACAATATCACAAACCTCCATCCATAGTCCTTCAGGCACTCTCTATTAAATCTAATCCCTTGAATCTATTTGTCACTTCCACTGTATAATCATAAGGGATTTGATTGAGGTCATACCTGAATGATCTATTGGTTTTCCCCACTTTCTCAATTTAAGTCTGAATTTGGCAATAAGGACTTCATGATCCGAGCCACAGTCAGCTCTCGGTCTTGTTTTTGCTGACTGTATACAGCTTCTCCATTTTTGGCTGCAAAGAATATAATCAATCTGATTTTGGTGTTGACCATCTGGTTATGTCCATGTGTAGAGTCTTCTCTTGTGTTGTTGGAAGAGGCTGTTTGCTACGACCAGTGCATTCTCTTGGCAAAACACTGTTAGCCTTTGCCCTGCTTCATTTTGTACTCCAAGGCCAAATTTGCCTGTTACTCCAGGCATCTCTTCCCCGGACTTCCCAGGTGGCTCAGATGGCAAAGTGTCTGCCTATAATGTGGGAGACCCAGCTTCAATCCCTGGGTTGGGAAGATCTCCTGGAGAAAGAAATGGCAACCCACTCTAGTATTCTTGCCTTGAAAACTCCATGGATGGAGGAGCCTGGTAGGCTACAGTCCATGAGGTTGCAAAGAGTCAGACATCACTTCACTTCCAGGTATCTCTTGACTTCCTACTTTTGCATCCCAGCCCCTATAATGAAAAGGACATCTTCTGGGGTGTTAGTTCTAGAAGGTCTTGTAGGTGTTCATAGAACCATTCAACTTCAGCTTCTTCAGCATTAATGGTTGGGGCATAGACTTGGATTACTGTGATATTGAATGGCTTGCCTTGGAAACAAACAGAGATCATTCTGGTGTTTTTTAGATTGCATCTGAGAACTGCATTTCAAACTCTTGTTGACTATGAGAGTTACTCTATTTCTTCTAAGGAATTCTTGTCCACAGAAGTAGATATAACGGTCATCTGAGTGAAACTCACCCATTCCAGTCCAGTTTAGTTTGCTGATTCCTAAAATGTCCATATTTACTCTTGCCATCTCCTGTTTGACCACTTCCAATTTACCTTGATTCATGGACCTAATATTCCAGGTCCCTATGCAATATTGTTCTTTACAGCATCAGACTTTACTTACATGACTGGTCACATCAACATCTGGGCATTGTTTTTGCTTTGGCTCTGTCTCTTCATTCTTTCTGGAGTTATTTTTCCATTCTTCTTCAGTAGCATATTGGGCACCTACTGACCTGGGGAGTTCATCTTTTTGCCTTTTCATACTGTTCATAGAGTTCTCAAGGCAAGAATACTGAAGTGGTTTGCCATTCCTTACTCCAGTGGACCACAATTTGTCAGAACTCTCCTTCGTGGCTCATAATTTCATTGAGTTAGAGAAGGCTATGGGCCATGTGATCAGTTTCATTAATTTTCTGTGACTGTGGTTTTCATTCTGATAAGAGGCTTATGGAAGCTTCCTGATGTGAGGGACTGACTGAGGGGGAAACTGGGTCTTGTTCTCATGGGCAGGGCCATTCTCAATAAATCTTTATCCAATTTTCTGTTGATGGGCTGGGCTGTGTTCCCTCCCTGTTGTTTGACCTGAGACCGAACTATGCTGGAGGTAACAAAGAAAAGGGCGACCTCCTATAAAAGGTTCTGTGCGTGCACTGTTGCACTCAGTGCCCCCAATAACCTGCAGCAGGCCACCACCAGCCCAGGTCTCCACTGGAGACTCCTGGACATTCATGGCAAGTCTGGGTCAGTCTCTTGTGGGGTCACTGCTCCTTTCTCCTGGGTCCTGGTGCACACAACGTTTTGTTTGTGCCCTCCAAGAGTCTGTTTCCCAAACCAGTGTAAGTTCTGGTGGTTCTATGGTGGGGTTAATGGTGACCTCCTCAAAGAGGGCTTATGCCAGACCCCTGCCTGCTGTACCCAGAGCTCCTGCCCCTGTGGCAGGCCACTGCTGACCCGTAACTCTGCAGGAGACACTCAAACACCCAAAGGCACATCTGGCTTAGTCTCTGTGGGGTCTCCTGGTGCATACAAGGTTTTGTTTGAGCCCTCTGAGCATCTCTGGAGGGTATGGGGTTTGACTCTAAACACAATTTTGCCCCTCCTACTGTCCTGCTGGGACTTCTCCTTTGCTCTTGGATGTTGGGTATATTTTTTGGTGGGATCCAACATTCTCCTGTCGATGGCTGTTCAGCAGCAAGTTGTAATTTTGGAGTTCTTGCAGGAGAAAATGAACATACATCCTTCTACTATACCATCTTGGAGCAAGTCAGTGTCAACAGTTTATCATATTTTTCTCTACACTTGCTGCTTCCAAGCTTCTCAAAGCTAAGCGCCCTGATATCAGAGGAGTGGCTCCTTCCCGGGATTCTGTAACACCTTTGACTGGTAACAATTTCCCATCCCCGAATGGTCTCCACCCCTTCCTCATTAAGCAAATTCAAAGTTAAAATTTGAATTTTCACAAGTAAATTCAAAATTTCAGTGCAAATGCTTTCCAGTGGCTCCAACCCATTTTGGGTCCTGAACTTAACAGGTTGTTATCTATCGAGAAATTCCCTCATGTTACAGAAACCATTTACATAAAATCAATAGTAGGCATGTGATGAAAATTCAAGTCTTTTTGTGGTGATACAAATTTACTCAGTATTGGGATGACAGGTGACAACCTGAAAAACTATCACCTGGCCTGCTTTGGGCCAGTGATTTAAATGTCAGTGAGAGGTGGAAAACATCACAAGGAAGGATTGAGCTATCATTGAGAGACTGAAAATAAATCACTGGAATGCGCCATATCTTTGCCATCATTAAGAATAATTCCCGTGTGGATCATTTCTAAACTGCATGGTGAATGATGCAAGTATAATTAGAGCTTATTATTTGCAGAGTTCTTTAGAGTTCATAAATCATAATCATATATTTGACCCTCCCACTCTGAAGGGTTTATAGGACAGAAAGCCCTGTTATTTTGTAGATGAGAAAATGATTCCTTTTGCAGGTTAACAGATCTGCCTGAAGTTGTATATAATGAATTAAAGCAATGAACGCTGATATCCTGATTCCAAATCAACTGTTCTGCACTATGCTACCAGGACCAAAGCACACTGAACAGGAATTCATTTCAAGTTCAACTTTTGGCATGAACTAGCCATTTTCCCTTGTGCAAGTCAAGTAACATTGGGTCTAGTGTCTTTATTTGTGATAGGATAATATTTGATCAACATGGCTTTTAAAGGCTGAAAATTCAGTTTTCTATGAACAAATTTTCATTTTATTTACATGAGAAAAACCATTTTCCCAATACACATTCCTGCTCCCCATGTCACCAGTTGCACTCCAACCCATGCCAAGTTTATATAAATATGATCTGATTCAATAAGTCAATCTCAGTGTCATAACTGTAATATGAAATAGAATAGAAATAACAGAATGTAAATAGCTAATTTTAATTGTGTGCTTACTATGTGTAAGGCACAATTTTAAGTATTTTATATAACAACTCATTTCATCCTTATGATGACCCTGCTGCTGCTGCTAAGTCACTTCAGTCGTGTCCGACTCTGTGTGACCCCATAGGTGGAAGCACACCAGGCTCCCCCGTCCCTGGGATTCTCCAGGCAAGAACACTGGAGTGGGTTGCCATTTCCTTCTCCAATGTGTGAAAGTGAAAAGTGAAAGTAAAGTTGCTCAGTCGTGTCCAACTCTTAGCGACCCCACGGACTGCAGCCTACCAGGCTCCTCCATCCATGGGATTTTCTAGGCAAGAGTACTGGAGTGGCTTGCCATTGCCTAGAACTAGGTAAAATCACTATTTCCACTTTACAATTAGAAACTCAGACCTGGCAGAGGTAAACTTATATTTTCAAGGTCACAAAGCTTCAGTCAAGATTCAAAGTCAGACAATATAATTCTGCAGCCCAATGTGCTTAACAACCACTTTATGAAGCCACAGTTCTTGACTTAATACTTTGTCAAAATAGTCTTCAAGGGTGAACTCCAACTGACATACATTTCTTGACCACAGACCTTGCTTGAATCTACCTCGTCTAGAACAATACCATATTCCCATGTAAAAAGCCCACAACCAGTTTTTGCCTAATGGATGGATTCCTGTCCATTGTTGATGGAGATGTCTGTACCATTTTAGGGAACTCTTCCATCATAGGGTCTCCCCAGACAAAAGGAGTTGCTGAGCAATGGCTCAACGGAAGAGATCTATTGCAGGTTAGAGCCTTCAGACCAGGTCCTCCCCTGTGCTTGGCTCCCTTCCTCTGCTTCACCTGTTGGACTTGCTAGAAAACTCACTTCCTTCTTTGAGTCAGTAGAGAGTCACTGAGTTCAGTTGCTGCAACTTCACTGCCTCCCAAGAAGAACTCTTGAGACTGGACACTAAGACCCCAAAATAGTTTCCTCTTCTTTCACCCCAGGAAGAAAAAAACAAAATACAATATACATATTTTTATTATCTATATTTAATATTCACCGAGAAATTTTTTTGCGTTTCTGTAAAGGTCAAACTTACTCTTTATATGAACGGTGCAAATTTCTTTCATAGCAAAAAGACCAAGACTACTCCTCAGATAAGAGTCCAAGAATCTGTGTGTGTATGTTCAGTGGTATCCAACTCTTTGCAACCCCATGCACTGTAGCCCTTCAGGTTTCTCTGTCCATGGGAGTTTCCAGACAAGAATACTGAAATGGGTTGCCATTTCCTATTCCAGCCAAGAGTCCATTTAACCCTGTACTTCCTTTTCAAACCATGGACAGCACCTCCATATTCTAAGCACAGCCAGGCAATCAGAAAAGCTACCCCTCTCTCCCGGCAGCCCTGACATTAAGGGATTATGTTAGTCAATTTTTCCATTCTTTATCAATACCCTTGTAATGCTATAGAATCCAGACCTGGACCCAGCATCCCAGCATAAGAAAAACAAACCAGCACTTGTCAGCAGCAGCAGACTTATACAATAAAGTAAACCTTATCAAGTTGGGACAAAGACTTCAGAACAATTCTCAACAATCTTATCTTACTACCCTGACCCTGAAATGCCAAAGTTCACTCTAGTAAACAAAAGAGCAACAGATCAAATGTTCTAACTGCTGTTCTGTTTGTAGAAACCTCCAAAGAGATATGTGACAGGAAATCTCACCCACACTAATCAAGACGGAAATCTTTTCATTCCCAATTAGGTCCAACTGTGCAGATAAAGTAGTGCAGCTGTTTGCCTTTCAAGAAGGCTCACTCGGGGGATTGGCAAGTTTTACTGACAGAACAACTAGATGGTTTGTCATCTATCCTTTCCTCTTGAAGAGCGACTTTGCCATCTTTTATCAGCAGTTACACATAGCTTCCCTTTTGTGACAATATTAACCCAGGACTGCTGCTATAAGCATCCAGTCTTTGCTCGCTGCCTGCAGGGATGTCTGATGAGACTTTATCAGGATTGCTGAGCCCAACACTTTTACATTAAAGTGGTTTCCACTCACAGTTATTAGTGTGTGTGTGACAAGTTCACACCTGCACATATATCTGGCCAGTTCCCCAAGAGTGCTACCTAGAGCAGTGGGTTTCTCGTCTGTTTCCAGAAAGAAAACAGGATAGCTTTTGTGCAGTTGAAAAACGAATATTATGAAATAGACCTGGTAGAGTTTAGAAGTAATAGCAAATACCTAGTATAGCTGCAAGAGTAAAGAATTAAGGGGCTATCAAGCATAAGGCATCACTGTGCATCATAGGTTTGTTTGTAAAGCAATAAATAAGTCCATCGATGCAAAAAATGCACTGTATTCCCAATGTACAGTCAACAGAAACTGCAATAATCAGACACTGACTTTTAGTACATTTCCCCTTGGATGACTTTTTAAATAATTTTAGTCAGGGTATATTATATTCTAAATAAGTCTTAGTGATTCATGCAAAAGCAATTCTTTTTAAAATGGCTGTAAAGACAGGCATGTCAAAAGTGAAAATATTAGGAGAAAAGTATAATTTCATTGCCTCTGGGGACTTCCTGTAAAATGGAAAGCATACAGTTGGGAACTTGGACTTTGGGTTCACACAGAGTTCAAAACCCAGCTTTGCAACTTCCTAGCTATGGGAGTTGGGCAAGTTATTTAACTTCTCTGAACTAGTACAATGCGGTATTAAGAGGAGTCACTTTCACAGGTTGTTGTAAAGAGCATCTGCAGAAAAGGTGTCCCCCAAACAGAAGTCCTTGCAACCATTATCAAATGTAGACTGGAACTGCTATCCGTGTGAGTTCTCAGATAACTCTGCAACCGCTTTAAAAAGGGATTCTACTCAGTGGCATCAACCCTACCTTTGTGACTTTGATAGTCAGCTCTGTATTCATATTGCTGTAGTAGGTGAGGAAAAAATATAAGAAATAGTTATTGACTGACTCTACCAAGAAACCCTGCCCATGTTCTGACAATCACGGTCAAATGAGCAAAGCCTATTTTTCAGAGGTTGTTGACAAGACTCCACCAGGGCCATGGTGCCATGGATGAATTATCTTCAGACACGTGTATTCCTCTTTTCTAAATTTCCTTTCCATAATGTCTTTTTTGAGGTCTCATTTTACTTATGTTTTCGTCTGGGCCCTGAGTCACTTCTCAACAC
Organism: Moschus berezovskii; assembly: GCF_049115385.1. Taxonomy (NCBI): domain Eukaryota; kingdom Metazoa; phylum Chordata; class Mammalia; order Artiodactyla; family Moschidae; genus Moschus; species Moschus berezovskii. The sequence goes on from NC_142461.1 coordinate 73,081,436, forward strand.
AGGAATAACCTCTCTCCAGTTCCCTTCAAAACATAACCAGCCCAGTAGCAGAGCCATGTTCATTCCAGGGCTATCCACAACATCCAAGACATGGAAACAATTTATATGTTCATCTACAGATAATTAGATAAAGAAAATGTGTTATACCAACTCAGTGGAATATTATTCAGCCTTAAAAAAGAAGGAACTACAATATGGGATGAACACTGAGGACATTATATCTCAGTGAACTCAACCAGTCACATAAAGACAAATGATGCATGATTCCATTTATATGCAGAGAAGGAAATGGCAACCCACTCCAGTACTCTTGCCTGGAAAACCCCATGGATGGAGGAGCCTGGTAGGCTGCAGTCCATGGGGTCGCTAAGAGTCGGACATGACTGAGCGACTTCACTTTCACTTTTCACTTTCATGCATTGGAGAAGGAAATGGCAACCCACTCCAGTGTTCTTGCCTGGGGAGTCCCAGGTACGGGGAGCCTGGTGGGCTGCCGTCTGTGGGGTCACACAGGGTTGGACACGACTGACACGAGCAGCCATTTATATGAGATATCCAACACAGTCGAATTCATAGCAGTAAAGAGAAGAATGGTGGTGGTCAGGGGCCTTGGTCGGGGGCGGGGGAGGTGTGATGGGGTGGGGGAATGGGGATTTGCTAATGAACAGGCATAAAGTTTTAGTTTAATAAGACAAGTAAGTCCCAGAGACCTGCTGTACAACACTGTTGTCAACAGCAGTTACTGTAACTTAAAATTTTATTAAGAAGGTAGATCTCATGTTAAGTATTATTAGCAAAATTAAATTAAAAATAAAACTGCACAACCATCTCCTGGTTCAGTCACTCAGATGGCAAGCTTCGTAAGTCTAATAAACTAATCCAGTATACACAGTAACATGGCTCCTGATAGATGAATATATTACAATGCTGGAGATATTTACAGTTCTAAGACTCACTGAAGTAAAATGTAATAATCAAATGAATTCATTTTTCACACTGCAATTTTAGACTCTAGAGCTGGTAGGTAGAGAGAATTTGGGGGCAGGATCGTTTTGAAGGCCTATTTCAAACTGTGTTACAAAGGCGACAATCTATTTTTCATACTGTGGCATCAATTCCACAAAAGAAGAGAGAATTGTTTTCGTGGAATGATAAGGAAAAGTAGGCTATTATACACTTAATTAGAGATCCGATCCTTTTAATCCAACAGAGATGCGATTTCCCAACTGAGTAGAAATGTGGGCTTTGGAGAAAAAGCAAGCAGCTTTTCTATTTTTGCTGTTGCCTTTCTTCATTTATTTTTGCTGTTACTGTTTTAATGTAAAACATATTAAGATCTATCCCAGGGCTGAAAATATCCTCATGCCATCAGCCTCTGGTGCTAGTCTCTGAGCCTGTCTCCCTCCCACTCCAAAGGTGAGATCTAGGCCCAGGATGCTCAGAGCACCCTGCCCCATGCACTCCATCCAGAACTTGCCTAGAGAAGAACTCAACATGGATTTTAAATGGATGTGGCTCCCTCTTCTGGTGGAAAGCCTGAATCAATAAGAAAATCTAAGAAGCCTACCTTCTTCTCAGTTCCAGAAACAGATGTCAACACAAGATCCCCAACAAGTGAATCAGACAGTGTCAGCCCCTCCATAATTCTTACACTGTTTCCTGATACCAATATTAATATGGTGAAGAGAGCCTAACTGAAATACAGTGACAAGAAAGGGAAAAAAGAAGTCCCATTTTGAGTAGAGAAAAATGAGACACTGACAAAGGTATTTTCAAGGGCTGTTTAAAGAAGATATCTAGGGTTAAAATAACTAAGTTTGCCTCCATATAATAAGAAATAGTCTCCTGATCCTTGGGTCTCTTAGAAAGGCGCCATACCTATAAAGATGTGAATGGATATAGGGACTGATGATCTACTGTTTTGAAAAACTACTATTAACAGAATTCTTCTGGGACCAAGTCAATGTCAATACACCTATTTGACATCTTAATTCTTCATGAGGTAAAATACACAGCATTAAAAGTACCCTCCATCACATACAAGGAATTTTTATGAATGGAGGCTTTGAAAAAGAGTCTTCTGTTTATTAGAAATCAAGACTTGGGCCCCCATTAGATAATTTTGTATTATTAAGCCAAAATTGTAGACAACCATAGTGTGGTGCCAAATATCTATGCTTATGTGAATTTCAACAGCCACATAAAATTATGGAATGGTGATGCACAAACATGCTGCTTCCAAAAGGACTCCTAATAGGCTGAGCATGACAGAGGCCAAGGAATAGTTAAACACAAAGCACAACAAAACATCCTCACAGTCCTAATAGAAGAGCTTGTTTAGATTCCCACATTCTGTCTCTGAACACTTCATTGACTGCTAAATTATATTCACTCCTGGATGATCCCAATGTTTCTGGATCACAAATACTGACGCTTGCTAGGAGCTACAGCCCAGATTTATCTTATCTTTATGAAAGCAGTTCAGTGCTGGGAGCAATGAACTGTGCTTCCATGCAGAAAGTTCAAGTTGAAGAAGGCAGAGGGCTCCAGCCTCATAGCAAACGTGACCAGTGAAGACCCGGGTGATCTTGTGTTTGGCCTCTGAGGATGGCTCCACCAACTCTCAGTGAAGATTAAGTAAACTCCCTGTTTTTGGAAATGACAGGAGGTCGGGAATGGGGTATTGCCAAAGACAACTTGGGTAGATATACTCTATATTTGTTCTTTCCTATAAAAAATGAGGCATGTTGCAACTCTGAGGGGAGCTGGAAGAAAGGAAATGGATATGGAAATATCAAGCATCATTCATACCCAAATATAGATACATAGGCTTCCCAGGTGTTGCTAGTAGAAAAGAATCCATCTGCCAATGCAGGAGACGTAATAGACGTGGGTTTGATCCCTGAGTCAGGAAGATCCCCTGGCGAAGAGAATAGCAACCCATTCCAGTATTCTCGCATGGAGAATCCCATGGACAGAGAAGTCTGGCAGGCAAGTCCATAGCGTCACCAAGAGTCGGAAAAGACTGAAGTGAATTAGCACACATGATAGATTTATTAGAGATATGGAAACCAGAAACACAGATAAAAAAATGAAGAGATATAGAAAATGTGTACTACATTGTTTTCAATGATAAAAATGGACGTAATTCACATTGGTATAACACCATTAACTAAGGAGCATATTTGAACATCATCAATTATTTTTTTAACAATATCCTTCCTCTGTTCCAGTATCCTATCCAGGATCCCGTGTTGCATTTTTTGGCATGTCTCCTTAGTCTCTTCCAGTTTACAATAGATCTTCAGTTTTTTCCTTGACATTCATAACCTTGAGAATCACAAAGAGTACAAATCAGTTACTGTGTAGAATGCTCCTCAATTTGAGTTTTTCTGGTTTTTTAATGATTGGAAAGAGGGTATGTATTTGTAGGAAAGTATAACCACAAAAAATGTTCTCAGTGCATCATACCAAGAGTTTGTGATGCTACTGTCTTACTACGGGTGATGTTGACTTTGATCATTAGTTGAGGTCTCTCTGTTGAAAACTTGCCAACTTCCCTTTGTATTTAATATATTTATATTATTATAATATGTGTATATATTATAGAAATACTAATATATTTATCATGTAGCACATAAATGTTAATGTAAATGTACATAATATATTTATATTAAATACAAAGGGAAGCTGGCAACTTGGATGAGCTACTCTGAGAATATGTAAATTTGATTTTTCCACTAATTTTAGAATCCTCCATGTGGACTCATGGAAATCTGTTCTACAGGTTAAAATTCAATTCTGGGGTTATTGATATGATTTATTTTGCTACTCATATTTCTCTAGTTTTGGCTATTAGGAGCTGCTTCAGCTAGATCCCATGTTCTTCTGAGAAATCTCCATCTATTTGGGGGCATTTCTATGCTTTCTGGGAAAACAACATATTTCAAGTTCATCTTGTGTTTTTGCTACCAAGCTCTAGAGTCAATCACTCTTCCAAAGAGTCTCAGTTCAGTTTTTTGGTGAATGGTGTTCAGAAATCAAGATCTGGGCTCTAGATGTGCTCACTGTGACCACAGTACCACTGCTCTAAGTCCCTTCAGTGGGCTGGGAAATACACGTATATGTTAACCTATGCAGTTTTATACATCTATATTTCTGTTTATACCACACTGTTGCACATATTATTTGTGTGTGGGTGGGTATATAGGCTGTTAAGTATGTACAATGTATATGTTTGTATGTGTGTAAATGTGAAAAATATGTGTGTGTATTATATATATAAGCACACACAAATATGAAATCACTCCAGACCAATTCATAGAGATCTTTCTGTTGTTTTGTTCACAGCTGCATAGTATTCTATTGGGTAACTATGCAGCAGATCATTTAATAAATCTCCTATCTACTGGCATTTAGGTTGTTTCCAGTATCTTGTAATTACAAAGCATCTTAAATGAATAACCTTTTGCATGTTGCAGAGGTATCCTAAGGGTAGATTCCTAAAAGTAGTATTGCTATGTCAGAATCTAAGTATATATGCAATTCTGTTCAGTTCAGTTCAGTCGCTCAGTCGTGTCCGACTCTCCGCGACCCCATGAATCACAGCAAGGCAGGCCTCCCTGTCTATCACCAACTGCCGGAGTACACTCAAACTCATGTCCACAGAGTCAGTGATGCCATCCAGCCATCTCATTCTCCGTCGTCCCCTTCTCCTCCCACCCCCAACCTTTCCCAGCATCAGACTCTTTTCCAGTGAGTCAACTCGTCGCATGAGGTGGCCAAAGTATTGCAGTTTCAGCTTTAGCATCAGTCCCTCCAATGAACACCCAGGATTGATCTCCTTTAGAATGGACTGGTTGGATCTCCTTGCAGTATAAGGGACTCTCAAGAGTCTTCTCCATCTGTTAGATGTTACCAAATTTCCCTTCAGAAGGAAAGCACCTATTTGCATTTCCACTAAAAATGGATGACAATGTTTCTTCCCAACACAGCCTCTCAACACAATGTGCTGTGATATTGTCTAGTTTTTACCACTTTCATAGGTAAGAAATAGTATCTCAATGTTATTTTGCATGTCTCTAATTAGAACTGAGCTTGATCATTTTTTTCACATGCCTATAGGTTATTTTTATATCATTTTTGTGGATTATATGTACATGTATTTTCCCATTTTTTTCTATTAGGTTTTTGGTCCTCTGACTCTCAACTTTTAAAGGATTTTTTTAAATGCTAGGTAGATTAGCTATTTGTTGTGAGATTATACATAACATTTTACCTCAGCTTGTCACTTGTCTTTTGACTTTGCTTACAGTGTTTTTGGTCACGCAAATATGTTTAATCTTTGTGTGAAATACATCAGGCATTTATGTGAAATAGATGCCTTCTATTGCATCTATAGTTTGAGTCATAATCAGAAAGCCTTTCGCTAAACCAACATTAAAGAAAAATTCATCTGGGTTTTCTTCATCTTAGTAGTTACAGAGTTTCATGTTACATTTAAGTCACTAATCCATTCAGAATTCATTGTTTAACAATAATCTAAAGAAATAAGCAATACTTTGGCCACCTCATGCGACGAGTTGACTCACTGGAAAAGACTCTGATGCTGGGAAAGGTTGGGGGCGGGAGGAGAAGGGGACAACAGAATGAGATGGCTGGATGGCATCACCGACTCTGTGGACATGAGTTTGAGTGAACTCCGGGAGTTGGTGATGGACAGGGAGGCCTGGCGTGCTGTGATTCATGGGGTCGCAGAGAGTCAGACACGACTGAGCGACTGAACTGAACTGAACTGAATTATTCTCAGACCATTCTGAGAGTGCCTTGATTTTTCTACTATGACCTAAACCAAGGCTAACTCCAGTGTAGATATTTAGCTTGGAGCCATAAGTTGGAGAGAAACACCTGAAGCTTTATGCAGTCCAATTTCTCTTCTTTCCCTCCCCTGTCTCTCTGTCCCATGTCTGCCTCTGTCTGTGTCTCCCTCTCTCACCCCACAGATGGGAAGCTAACTCTAACGATAAGCCTAATTGGGTTTAGAGGCAACAACGGAATGATTTCCTTTATTGCAGGATACTCCAAGCTCCATATACCAACCCTCATTGTGAAGGACGAATGCCAGGGACCATGGTAAATCCATTAATAGGACTTGCTCCCCATTATTAGCCATCTGAGTCTGTTAAAAATCTTAACTAGGAGTTTAATTTCTCCACAGAGGGCTTTAAATTAATTAGGGGTTTACATGCTAACAAAGAGCCTGATACATCCATAAATCAATCCAGTGGAGACGGACTACACAGAGAGGACATCTATTCAGGGGAGACTCAAACCCAGCATCCCTGTCGGGCTCCCAACAAAAGGGTGCAGGTGTGGAATAGGCCACTGTGACAAGGAAGTCCCAGTAATTATTTTGCATCACTTACACCACAGCAGGTAATGTGGCAAATCAAAGTCCCAGGCGCTCAGCAAGCGAAACCCATGTTACCATGAAAGCCGCATCACATTGCTTTAACTGCTGTAAATGAACTGCCACAACACTGTGATTTATTTTATACCAAGTCCAGGAATTAAAAGGACATTGATCAAAATGATCTCATTTTATTTCCTTTTGTTAGGAATAGAAGTAACAGATGGAAACACTGTCTTTTTTTTTTTTTTCTTTTTATTTCATGGACCAAACATCATTCTAAGAACCTTTGAAATTGCTAGTGCCCTCTATTAAATATTCTTGTTTTAAGGTTTACACTTCTGGTCGGTCCTTTGGATAGAATTTTACTCATATTCCTTTCCTAAAACATGGGATTTGTATTTTTGAATCAAGTGTGTGCCAATGAGTCCCAGCCTCAAACACTTCCAAGTGATAGTTTTGTTTCTTTTGTGTCACTTGATTAGAAAACACAGAATGAGAGAAAGCAACCATGGATTCCCTTTTAAATGATTTTATATTTCACCAGGTACAATAATCCCTACATCTATATGAAAAATATGAGTGTGTGTGTATATATATATATATATATATATATATATGGGAAAACAGACTGTGTTTTTAAAATCTATTTTAAAAACTAGTTTCAATATGGATTTACAGTCTCTTTCTTTTTGAAGTAATTTCTTTGTCCCCCAGCCTGTTTAGACCCCACTTCTCCTTCCCCAACCACAGGCATCTGAAACCCATGCTAGAAGCAAGTATATTTAAATCTATATAAATAATATCCTATAGTGTATTCCTCTTTGAGCTGAAACTTTATTATCTCATCAACTCTCTACTCCTCCAAAATGGTGGGAAATCAGTATTTTTAAGATATGAATGCCAAAAGTCCCACTATAAATATAACATTTCAAAAGATACTGTGGGTTTAAGCTAAATAATCCAGGTTGCAGATGATTTAAGTCTGGAAAGAATGGAGTCAACACTGAATGGATTTTGGTGACACAGGGTTTTTTATTTTCCCTGCACATAATATACAAAAGCATTCATGCAGTCCATGTTTTCCACCTATCCATGTTCACAGTATTTGGTTAGGCTAGCAGTGATTCAGACCTCCAGAGTTCATTGCCAAGTACAGAAAAGAGAAAGAAGGAACACTGTGAGCCCAAGAGCAGGAGTTTAGGCATTCTCTGGGCCCCTCTCCCCACCTCTATACTGTGAAGAAAAATTAGAGAGAGAGGAAGTGGGACTCCAGAATGCAAGCCCAAGCCATCTCTGTGCAGCTTCCTTAGCCTTGCTTTACCCTCTTCAACCACACAGATGTTCTCAGAATGCAAACACACATGGTGCCAATCATTTAGAACAAAACAAAAAGAACAACTCATCCTTCGATCCCATATTTCCCCCCAGCTAGCACTTTAACCTTGAGCTGCTTTCGTATGGCAAGTCTGTGAAAGAGGGATCTGTGTTCAAGTCTCCACTTCTATCTCTGGTATTTTCTAGTCGAGATCCCATACGTGTGAAGCTGTAAATAAACACCTCAGCACACCCACGGGGGAGTGAGAGGAAGCCATTGGAAATGAGGACTTTCATCCTCGTCACGTGGCCATGACCCTCACCATGTAAGTGGAGACCCCCGGCAAGTCAGCCTAGACGTCCACCTCTATCTGGCAGTAATGAGATCCTCAGCCCTACCCCATGTTCCACTGCAGTGGTATCAGTGGGGGCCTAGTGGAGAGATGACATGTTTATCATTTGCTGTCGTTCAGTCACTCAGTCACTGACTCTTTGTGGCCCCATGGACTGCAACATGCTAGGCTTCCCTGTCCTTCACCATCTCCTAGAGCTTGCTCAAACTCATGTCCATCGAGTCAGTGATGCCATCCGACTATCTCATCCTCTGTCATCCCTTTCTCCTCCTGCCTTCAGTCTTTCCCAGCATCAAGGTCTTTCCTAATGAGATGGCTCTTCACATCAGGTGGTCAAAGTATTTACCATCACTGAGTAGTAAGGAGGCTGAACATCCCTATTGCCAGAGAAGATCATGTGGAAATAGTAACAAGACATTCCTACACCTCCCTCATCCAGAAAGGATATTACTGGCAGAGGCCAAGGAGGAAACTGGAACTCCCATCCCTGCCCAGCAGCAATGAGAAGCACCCCCCTTGGGTGTCAATGGAGGCTGACGAACTTCCTCACTAACCTCGCAGTAACAAGGTGGCTCTCCCTTCTTCTGATGGGCAGTGTCAATGAAAACCAGGCAAAGCAGAAGGTTCCAATAAGGTGAAGAATCTCATAACATAACACAAGGGTCCAGATGTCATTGCAAAAATCACTCTTAAAAACAATAAACATCTCAAAAAACCAGTACAATATTGTAAAGTAATTAGCCTCCAGTTAAAATTAATTAATTTTTAAAGAAATAATCAAAATCTCAAACAGAAAAAAAAAAAAGACACTCAAAAGATTCCAACCCCAAGAAGACAGAGCTGTTAGAACTATCTTAGAATGTCCACGAAAGACATGCTTAACTGAGCAGCCATAAACATGCTTGAAACAAATGAATACTAGAATTAGGTTGTTTGCCTTTAGTAAGAAATAGAAAAGTCTGAGCAAAGAAATAAAAGATATAAACAAGAACCAAATGGAAATGTTAGAACTGAAAAATTCAATAACCAACATGAAGAAGCTAAGGAACCGACTCAACTGCCAGAGCAAAGAATCAATTACAGGAAATACACAATCTGAACAACAGGGAGAAAGCAGACTGAAGGAGAGGATTAGGCAGAGCCCCAGGGGCGCCTGGGCACCAACAAAGGGCCTACCGTGCTCCCAGAGCTCTGGAAAGGGAAAGTAGAGAGGGTAGGACTGACAAAGCACTACCAAAAATAGCAATAATGTGTAAAAAATTCTCAAATCTGACCCAAAACATACAAATTTAAGAAACTGAGTAAATCCCATACATATAAGCCCAAAGAAATCCACCCCAAGACACATTATAGTCAGATTTCTGAAAATGAAAGACAAAGATTATAATTAGAACAGATTTCTCATCAAAGCTATGGCAGCCAGAAGTAAACAGCCCAGTATTTTTCAGAAAATGTTGGAATTTCTTTCAGCCCAGAATTCTGTCAACCCAGAATTCTCTGGGTTGAGTTAAAACATCCCTCAGAAATGAAAGGGGAATTAAAACATTCTCAGTTGAAAGAAAAGTGAAGATAAATTGTTGATAGTAGACCAACCCTAAAAGAATATCTAAAATTTTCTAAAAAGAAGAGAAATAATACAAAAAGAAACAATAGAAAAGGGTAAATGTGGTTTTAAATATTTGTAGAGGAAAGTTTTAAGGCATTTATATTTAAATGGAGAACAATAAAGGGATTTAAAGGAATGTAAGATTTCTGCATTTCACTAGGTAAAATGACAATATCAGTAGCTAATAAGTTATATTTACATTGTAATAATCAGAGGAATGACTAGAAGAGCTATTCAAAGAGATTAAAAAAATCATCAATAAATCAAAATCATATAATCGCATATTGCAATTCCTGGGAATTGATCCCAGAGAAATGAAAACATGTTCACACACAAAACTGAAAGTTTACAGCAGATTTATTTATAACAGCTTAAAACTGGAAACAACCCAGATGTCATTCAACAGGTGAATGATTAAACAAGTTGTGATGCATCCAGACCATGGAATACTATTTAGCAATAAAAAGGAATTAACTCTTGATACACACAGCCACCGGGATGAGTCTCTAGAGAACTATTCTGAGTGAAAAGGGCCAATCTTAAAAGGTCACATATTGTATGATTCCATTACATTCCAGAACATTCTTTTTTTTCTTTTTGGCTAAGCCACAAGGCTTCCAGCAGGATGTAGGATCTTAGATCCCTGACCAGGGACTGAACTGATGCCCCCTTCAGTGGAAGTGCAGAGCCTTAACCATTGGACTTCCAGGAAAGTCTTAATTAGTATAACATTCTTGAAAAGACAACATTAAAAAAATGGAGAACAAATTAGTGGTTGTCAGGGGTTAAAGAGCAGGTAGGAAAAAGAAGGAAATGGATGTGGACATAAAACAACAATATGAGAGATCCATACAGTGAAAGAAATGTTTTGTGTCTTGACTGTATAAGTGTCAGTTAATACTGTGATTTTTATACCATTTATTTACAAGATGATATCATTTGGGGAAACTGGGTAAAAAGCATACTGGAATCTATATTAATACAACTGCATATGAATGTATAGTTCTTTAGATATAAAAAAAGGTTAAAAAAACAGAAACTATTAATTTTTGTATGGAGATACTTTTGCTTCTTTACAAATACCCTGAAATCAGTGTGTATTTGTGAATACCAACTAAAATTTGATTAAATTTGTAAAGAGAAGTAAATATATAAAAGCTAATCAGTTACTTGTAGCCTCTGAGTCACATCATATTTTATCTTCTGATTGTAAAAAGCAAATGTCTGATTTAATTCTAAATTACATTTAAAAAGACAAATCTCCACAAAATACAGTTATATTTTAGTAGAAAACTAAGCATACTGAAAATTTCCCACTTACAAAGTGGATTGGTGGCTGGGTTACAATTGATAAAGGGAACCTGATACTAAATTCACTGTTTTTAAGTATAATACGTTACATATAATATGTACATTTATTATATATACTAAGCTTAAAAAAGGCAAGTTTTAAGGTTGTTGTTTTTTTAAATTAATGAGAGCTAGAAGAGACACTGCCTCTGAGAAGGGTTTGAAAGTGACTATTTTGTACTAGACAGGGAAGCCTGGTATGCTGCTGTCCATGGGGTGGCAAAGAGTTGGACGCGACTGAACTGATTCTGTACCTGAAATTGATCAGTCATTCAAGTCTAGGTACCTTAGTTTACATATTATCCACTAACAAGAGTGCTTGCTCAGCAAACATAACACTGTCATTCTAGTGGAATAAAATGTTTATCCAATAACTAAGCAAACATCCTCCTCCAGACAAAGACTTTGAAATGCATCTTTTCCCACACATGATATATGGGTAATTATTTAGCGTCACAGACCTACAAGCCAGTCTCTGGCTCCCTGGCCTCTCATTTTGTATTACGTATAGGATATGCACACACCACCCTCACCTTTCCCGAGATACCAGCAAGTACAGGTGTCTGGCCAAGGACACCAGTGTTAAGATCACTATTTCTAGGACTGCCAGGTTAACTTTTCTATTGTGTCACTAAGTATTACCTATCCTCCTGTGTTCCCTATTTCTGAGAATTATACACCTATGATTTCTCATTCTCTGCATCCTGAATCTTGCTCACTTTTACAATCATTACCAAATATATTACTAAAATATATTTATATAAATGGTGGTGCTTCTAATGTGAAGTGAATTTGAAAAAAAAAAAGAATGCACTCACATTCCTGCCATCTTAAGACTCAGATAATGATGAAGAGATAATTCTCTTGCTAGATAAAAGAAATCACTGGAGTATAGACAACTACTAGACAGCTGTCAACAAAGGGATATTTGAAAAAATATATTCTAACTCCATTTAGTGTAGCACTGGTCTAGCGTGTGCATGCTCAGTTGTGTCTGACTCTTTGTGACCTCATGGACTGTAACCCACCAGGCTCCTCTGTCCATGGAATCTTCCAGGCAAGAAATACTGCGGTGGGTTGCCTGGCCCTCCTCCAGGGGAATCTTCCTGAGGGCCCAGGGATCAAAGCCCTCTCTTGAGTCTCTTGCATTATCAGGCAGATTCTTAACCACTTACACCACCTGGGAAGCAAAATTAGACACTATTTGGCAAGACTCCTTGGGGCTTTTAATATAATTATATGTAGAATTAAATATATAGTAAATTATATAATTTAATATAATTATATATATTATACTACTACTGAATCACTAGTAGAGGAGTATGAGTTGTTGAGTTTCTAAAGTTTATTTGAACCCTTGCTTTTCATACTACACACTCCAGTCGCTAAGAGCTGAATGGTAATTTTAGAAGCGGTGGCTAAGAGTAAGAAGCTACTCATCTAAATCCTCAAGATTTCTCTCTGTAGAGTTGTACACCAGGATGACATGAATGATCAGATGAGTACAAAATCAGAACACAGTGAGGTTAAGAGCTTCTATAAGGGTTGCTATCTCTATTTAAATCACTATCAATCACTAGAAAAAGCATTTGGATGAAAATTCCCCACAGATACTCAAGAGAATATTTTCCTTCTTTTGGGTCACTGAAAATTGGTTAAAGTGATGGTGAGAATTAACCAGCCCTGAAACCCAAGATAATTACAGTTGAAAGGGGACCTCATCATGGCATCTTTATAAGCGCCCTGAAAGTATCATGAAAATCGGAAGTTTTGACATTAAATTTTAAAGATAATTAGAAAAACACAGAATATTTTTTATAACTTTGCAAGGCAATTCAATACAGAAAGGATGTCTGTTCAACAAATGGTACCAGCAAATAATTTTTAAAATGTCAAACTTAGCTTAGGATATAGAAGATCACAAGATAATATTGTTTCTACCATAAAATTGAAAACAAATCTGATGTACCTGGGCATAAATATCTTTGAAACTGTCCTGTTGAGGTTCACTGAGCTTCCTGAATCATAGAAATCAAGCTTATAAATTTTCAACCCCATTGGAGAACTAAAGATATTAAGAAACATAAATGAACTAAAACCCAGAAACTGATGAGCTCCTACTCCAAGCAATGAAGAGACCCATGACTGCTTTTACCCTGGACAATGATGGAGGAGAAGCCTGTCACTGATGGGAATTAGGAGACACCAGATAAACTTTTTGCAAAATTTTAAAGGTTGAGTATGCTGGTGTGTTTGTTTAGAAACCCTAGAAGCCCCAAGGGATTGACATACCACCTGTCCATTTTTTGTCCTGACTCTTCACTGAATCACCACCTGTAAGTACTGGGTCAGATGAAGAGAGTTGAGAGAGAATTCCCCTGAATTATGTGAGCAGCAGGAAACACTAAAGATAAGGGCACAGCACAGAAAGCCCTTGTTACAGTCTTGGCTTTCAACAAGTATTAGACGTGGACAGCTAGCTGCTGGTGAAGGACCATAGACAGCTGGGAAAGAGTTACCCTGAGGAAGGTATGTACAGGGTTTCCTAAACTGTGACTAACAGCAAGAAAACTAAGATGCACATAGGCACTCCAAACCCTCACTGAATAAACAACAGCAGCCTTCTAAGGCTAAGGGCAGGGAAGAAGAGTAGAGAATAACATGTAAGGCATGGAAACTAAGAGTAGCACAAGGAGGCAAACACCTCTTCCCAGTGACTCAAAATACTATCAGCTGGGCTGCAGGGCAAGACATCTGAGGTCAGCCATGTTTTCAAATATTGGCAGTTGGAATAAAGCAAAGGAAATCTCCAAGGCCCCTGAAGTGCTCAGGGTCTAAGCCAAGATGAAGGGAAGGTATTAATTCTGACCTAAAAATCCCTTGGTTCTGCTTCCAGCAAAGATGGGGCAAGCACACTCCAGCACCTCTCTCACTTAATGCAAATATAAATCCTGGATGCACAGAACTATTACCAAAGGACTCTGAAAAGTGAAGGGTAACAGGCATATTGGAGAAGGAGATTAGAAGTTTTACTGAACGTAGTGAGTTTACTATTTTTCCCCTCTGATACCACTTGGCCTGGCCTCAGTAACAGCCCCAAAACTCAGAAGTACACAGCAGGTGTGCACAGAAAGGACTCCAGGAATAGCTCTCTTTCTGGCCTAAGGACAGGAAAGGGAGTCCATAAGGATAAGAGAGTTTACAGGGCAGGAGGGGAATTATTTAGTTGTTTTCTATTTCCCTTCCTCTCCTTCCCTAGCCCTTGGTAGTAGCAGAAAAACAAAGTTGAAAGAGTTGCACTGTACTATTTTAAAGCTTACTACAAATTCACCATATTCAGGCAATGCAGTATTTGCAAAGGACAGGGAACTGTATACAAACAACCAAAGTGATTTCAGGAATAAATCTGTACATATAAAGTCAAATGACATCCAGCAAAGGCACCAAAGCAATTCAATAAAGGAAGTAAAGTCATTTCAAAAAATGATGACAAAATATGCAGATATCTATATTTTTAAAAACATCTGAACACCTAACTCACACCACAGAAAAGAATTAAGGATCAATGCATCATGGATCTAAGCATAAAAAAGAAAGCTCTGGAGGAAGTAATATTTTTGTCAATATACGGTAGGCCAAGACTTTTAGAACGCAGAAAGCACTAATTGTGAAAACTAAACACAATTTCATCAATATTAAAATGTCTCTGCTTGTCAAAAGACAACATTATTCAAAATGATTAGTCAAACCAACAATGGAAAATTTTTAATACATACTTTGACAAAAGACCTGTTTTCAAAATATATAATGTAACTCAATAAGAAAATTAACTACTTCTCTCAATTAGACAAAAGAATTTAACAGACATAAATGAACAATAGGTAGATGAAAAGTTCTCCACATCTTTCATTATCAAGGAAATGCAGATAAAATCACAATGAATTTTTCACCTCTTCGGTTAAATTTATTCCTAATTATTTTATTCTTTAAACAGAACTGCTTTCTTGCTTTCTCTGAGAGTTTCCTGATATAAAAAAAAAAACAGATTGCATTATATTAATTTTGTATCCTTCAGCTTTATTGAATTCATTTATTTGTTCTAATAGTTTTGTGGTGGAGACACATGTTTTCTATGTATAGTACTATGTCATCTGCAAACAGCGACAATTTACTTCTTCCTTTAGGAAACCACTGTACTCTGTTGGTAGAAATGTAAACTGGTGCAATCACTTTGGAAAACAGTATAGAGGTTCCTCAAAAGACTAAAAGCAGAACTACCATAGATCCTGCCATTCCACTCCTGGGTATATACCCAAAGAAAATGAAAATACTAATACAAAAAAATACAAGCACTTCAATGTTAACAGCAGCATTCCTTACAGAAGCCAAATTTGGAAACAACCGAAGTGTCCAATGATGGATGAATGGATAAAGACGATGTGGTATATACACACAATGGAATATTACTAAGCCATAAAAAGCAGTGAAATTTTTCAATTTGCAACAACATGGATGGACCTAGCGAGTATTATGCTTAGTAAAACAAATCAGAAAAAGATAAATTCTGTATGATATCACTTATATGTGGAATCTAAAACCAAACAGAAGTAATAATAAAACAGAAACAGACAGATACAGAGAACAAACTAGTGGTTACTAGTGGGGAGAAGGGATGAGGGAGGGGCAAGATATGGGCATGAGATGAAGACAGACAAGCGACTATGCATTGCTGCTGCTGCTAAGTCGCTTCAGTCATGTCCGATTCCGTGCGACTCCATAGACGGCAGCCCACCAGGCCCCTCCATCCCTGGGCTTCTCCAGGCAAGAATACTCAAGTGGGTTGTCAGTTCCTTCTCCAATGAATGCACGCATGCTAAGTCGCCTCAGTCGTGTCCAACTCTGTGAGACCCTATGGACAGCAGCCTACCAGGCTCCTCAAGCCACAGGATTCTCCAGGCAAGAATATTGGAGCGGCCTGCCGTTTCCTTCTCCACTACTATGCATTACTATAAAATAAATAAGCAACAAGGATATATTGTACATCACAGAGAAATACAGCCATTATTTTACAGCAACTTTAAATGGAATATAAACCAAAAATATTGAATCACTATGCTGTATACCTGAAACATAATATTGTAAATCAAGTGTACTTCAGTCAAAAAAAAAAAAACAATGAGATACCACCACATATTCATTATAAGAGCTAAAATTCAAAAGACTAACAATTTCAAATATTGGCAAGGATGTCAGTGGACCGAAACTCTCAAATATCACTAGGTGGAAATACAAAATAGAACAACTAGTTTGAAAAACACAGTGGCAATTTCTTTTTTTTTTTTAAGTAATTTATTTTTTATTGGAGGCAAATTATTTTACAATATTATATTGGTTGGTTTTGCCATACATTGACATGAATTCGCCCCAGGTTTACATAAGGCAATTTCTTACAAAATTAAATATATATGCATTTATCATAAGGTACAACAATTCCACTCTGATATATTTATTCAAGACAAATAAAAGCATATGCCCATAATAATGAATTTCACATGAATGTATAGAGTAACTTCTTCATAATAGCTAAAAACTAGAAACTATCCAAAAGTATACAACAGGAGGATAAACAAAATGGATGTATTTACACAAAGAACTCACCAATGTAAAGGAAAGTACTGTTAATACAAACAAAGACATGAATGACTCTCAAAAACATATTCTGAAAGAATCTAGACATGGTAAGAGTGCATAACCTAGACTCAGTCATAAGAAGTTTGTAACCAGAAAAACTAATCTGACAAATTCAATGTAATCCCTTTTAAACTCCCAGTTGTTGTTTTTTTTTTTTTTGCAAAAATTAACAAATTGACCCTAAAATTCACCTCAAAATGCAAAAGGCCTAAACTAATCAAAGCAATCTTGAAAAAGAAGAATAAGGCTGGAGGATGCACAATTCCCAATTTCAAAATTTATAATACACCATAGCTCTTGTATTACTTGACTAATCCAGTAATTCAGAGAGCATTGATCTTGCAGAAGGATAGACATATAGATCAGTGTAACAGAACTGAAAGTCCTAGCTAATTGGTATAGGGTTTCTTTGGGGGATGAAACCTGAAACTAACAAAACACTGTAAATCAATTATACCCCAACAAAATTTTTTTTTTTTTTACAAAATTCAGATAGGGATGATGTCTGGACAATCTAAAACACTGAGTTGTACACTTTAAAAAGGTGAATTTCATGGTATATGAATTATATGTCAATAAAGATATTATTTAAAATATATAAAAAAAGAAATGGAAGTCCAAAAACAGACCTCCACATTCATCTCTAATGATTTTCAAAAAGAGTGCAAAACAATTCAACGTGCAATAGAACAGTCTTTTCAACAAATGATGCTATGACAGCAGGATAGCCACATGCAATAGAATTAAGCTGGACCCCTTCCTCAAGCAACACAAACCAAAAAAACGTCAAAGTAGAACACAGACATAAATGTAAGAGCTAGAACTATGAAACTCTTAGAAGAAAATCTTCATGGTCTTGGGTTAGGCAAGACCTTCTTAGATAAGATATCAAAAGTGACAAAAGAGAAAAAGGAAATAAATTAGAGTTCTACAAAATAAAAAGAAAAAAACTTTGTGCTTTAAAGGGCACTGTGCACAAAGAAAGTGAAAGAACCTAGCAGAACTGGAGAAAGCATTTGAAATCATGCATCTGATAATGTGCTGACAGATCCACAAGAAGAACTATACGAGAATTTCACAGCTCCCTTATTTGTAATAGACCAAGTGAAAATAAACCATATATCTGTCAAAAGGAAACTGGATAAACAAAGTATGAAATTCATACGATAAAATACTATTCAACAATTGAAGAAAATAACAAGAAAGACCTGAAAAAACTAAAACACACAATATATGGAGAATCTCAAAAACATTACATTGAAGGAAAGAAGCCAGACACAAAAGAATACATACTGTATGAAAGCATGTATATAAAATTCAGGAACAGGCAAATAATACATGGATTATCTCAGGTGTATCAATGGTTGTTTCTGCAGAACTTGGAGGGGTGATGGAGAAAGGTTACGAAGGAACCATTTTTAAAATATTCTATATTTTCAATATTCCTATATGGAGTGTTGCTTTTACAGGGAATACATCTACACAAATGTATCAAATTGGAGGATTATGATATATGCATTTCACTATATGTGAATTTCACTTCAAATTTTTTAAGTACAAGAAGGGGGAGCACCATGCTTCATGGTGTACTGTACCTCCCTGTACCCTTTTCAAATACAGAACGCAGAGGCAAAGGGACTCTGCATGTAAGTACAAAGTCTTCTAAAAGTCCTGCCTTATTTGAAAATGGAACACACTCACAATAGTTCACAAGCTTCCTGATAGAATACTGTATCTATCTCCAGTATCAAACTTGCATTAAATGGAAAATGGAGATTTTCACCTGACTCTTCTGTGGGCTAGACCTGGTTAGCAAGAGTTGAACAGATGAATAAGAATATACCCTCTTCAGGGAACACTATTTTGACTTGAAAGACATCTAGGAAAATCTTAGAGGTGCTAGACTGATCCAACTTTTAAAACATAGCTATGTAATCTACTGGAGAAGGAAATGGCAACCCACTCTAGAATTCTTGCCTCAGAAATCCTATGGACAGAGGAGCGTGGTGGGCTTTAGCCCATGGAGTCACAAAGAGTATGACACAACTTAGTGACTAAACAACAACAAATATGTAATGTATCAGTTCAGTTCACTTCAGTTGCTCGGTTGTGTCTGATTCTTCATGACCCCATCACCAACTTCCGCAGCTTACTCATGTCGATTGAGTTGGTGATGCCATCCAACCATCTCATCTTCTGTGGTCCCCTTCTCTTCCTGCCTTCAATCTTTCCCAGCATCAGGGTCTTTTCAAATGAGTCTGCTCTTCACATCAGGTGGCCAAAGTATTAGAGTTTCAGTTTTAGCATCAGTCCTTCCAATGAACACCCAGGACTGATCTCCTTTAGGATGGACTGGTTGGATCTCCTTGCTATCCAAGGGACTCTCAAGAGTCTTCTCCAACACCACAATATAAAAGCATCAATTCTTTGGCGCTCAGCTTTCTTTATACTCCAACTCTCACATCCAAATATGAGTACTGGAAAACCATACCCTTGACTAGATGGACTTTTGTTGGCAAGGTCCATTCTGTTTTTTAATATGCTGTCTAGGTTGGTCATAACTTTCCTTCCAAGGAGTAAGCGTCTGTTAATTTCATGGCTGCAATCAGCATCTGCAGTGATTTTGGAGCCCCCAAAAATAAAGTCAGCCACTGTTTCTACTGTTTCCCCATCTATTTGCCATGAAGGGATGGGACTGGATGCCATGATCTTAGTTTTCTGAATGTTGAGCTTTAAGCCAAGTTTTTCACTCTCCTCTTTCACTTTCATCAAGAGGCTCTTTAGTTCTTCTCCACTTTCAGCCATAAGGGTGGTGTCATCTGCATATCTGAGGTTATTGATATTTCTCCCAGCAATCTTGATTCCAGCTTGTGCTTCCTCCAGCCCAGTGTTTCTCATGATGTACTCTGCATATAAGTTAAATAAGCAGGGAGACAATATACAGCCTTGACATATTCCTTTTCCTATTTGTTCCATGTCCTATTTGTTCCATGTCCAGTTGTTCCATGTCCAGTTCTAACTGCTGCTTCCTGACCTGCATACAGGTTCCTCAAGAGGCAGGTCAGGTGGTCTGGTATTCCCATCTCTTTCAGAATTTTCCACAGTTTATTGTGATCCACACAGGCAAGGCTTTGGCATAGTCAATGAAGCAGAAATAGATGTTTTTCTGGAACTCTCTTGCTTTTCTGATGATCCAGCGGATGTTGGCAATTTGATCTCTGGTGCCTCTGCCTTTTCTAAAATCAGCTTGAACATCTGGAAGTTCACGGTTTGTATATTGCTGAAGCCTGGCTTGGAGAATTTTGAGGATTACTTTACTAGCGTGTGAGATGAGTGCAACTGAGTGGTAGTTTGAGCATTCTTTGGCATTGCCTTTCTTTGGGATTGCAATGAAGACTGACCTTTTCCAGTCCTGTGCCCACTGCTGAGTTTTCCAAATTTGCTGACATATTTAGTGCAGCACTTTCACAGCATGATCTTTTAGGATTTGAGATAGCTCAACTGAAATTCCATCACCTCCACTAGCTTTGTTCGTAGTGATGCTTCCTAAGGCCCACTTGACTTCACATTCCAGGATGTCTGGCTCTAGATGAGTGTGAGTGATCACACCATCGTGATTATCTGGGTCGCGAAGTTCTTTTTTATACAGTTCTTCTGTGTATTCTTGCCACCTCTTCCTAATATCTTCTGCTTCTGCTAGGTTCATACCATTTCTCCATCATTTACCTTCACAGTTTATGGCCATGCATGTGACATGCGAGGTGTCATGCAGAGACATGACTTAACTATGCCCTGATCATAAAAGCAATGTATATTTTCTAATAATTTCCTCTGAGACGTGTAATATTTTCTTCTGATTTCTCCTATCTTCTCTGCTGATGGTTATTACAGCTTTATTTTTTAATGTATTTTTATTTTTGTAATTTTTGAAACTTTACTGAGTAATAATCAATATCTGTTTAATCTGTACAATGTGATGATTTGTCATACATATGAATTTGATATGGGCTTCCCTGGTAGCTCAGCTGGTAAAGAATCCACCTGCAATGTGGGAGACTGGGTTCGATCCCTTGGTTGGCAAAATCTCCTGGAAGATTCCCTGGAAGGATGCATGGCAACCCACTCTGGTATTCTTGCCTGAAAAATCCCCATGGATGGGAGGAGCCAGGCGGGCTACAGTCCATGGGGTCACAAAGAGTTGGACACAACTGAGAGACTAAAGACATCCATTTTATACATGTATACTTTATATGAGATTAAGATAATGAACCCATTCATCACCTCACATAGCTAACTTTATTTTTTTACTGAAGTACAGCTACTATACACTAGAAAATAAGCAACAGGTGTACAATATAATGATTCACATTTTTAAAGATTACACTTTATTTATCAGTTATTATAAAATACTGGCTATATTCCCTATCTTGTACAATATATCCTTGTAGCTTGTTTTACACTTCACAGTTTGGTATCTCTTACTCCTCTACCCCATATTTATTTTTTAATTTCAACATTTTCTTCACAATTATTTAATATTGTTAACGGTAAAATTTTTTAAAAATTCATAAAATATTTCAGAAATACAAGATTTCACTTGGCTTTACCCAAAAATTTTAAACATTTTAGGATACTTGCTTCACTGAAAAAATTAAAGGGGTGGACATAATTAAGGCCTTCCCCCTCCCCAGAAGTATTCATCATGCTCAACTCAGTGTGTGTCATTCCTACATTTATTAATTTCTTCTACTTGCATATCAATAATCAGTGCAATGCATGGACACTGGCCCATGTTGATACAGGCAGACATAGTTCATTTTAATTGTTACAGATTAATTTACTTTTTGAAGAAAACAGCTGGTTCATTTAATCTCCTACTGTGGGACTTTGAGATCATTTTGACTTTTTCGTCATCAGATAAAAAGTGCATCTCTAAAAAAAAAAAAAAGTGCATCTCTTTATATGAATCCCTTTGCATATATGTTAGCGTTTCTCTAGGTTCAAAGCACATAAGTAGAATTGCTAGATTGCAGGCTGTGTTGTACATTCATCTTTTTAGATAACACAAAATGAGCTTCCTAAATGTTTACATCAGTTACACTCCTAGTAACAATACAGAAGAATTCCAGTTTCCACATATGTTTGCCTATGGGCATTTTCAGACTCCTAAAATTGTTCCAAAATAGATGGGCATAAGATGCTATGTGATGTTTTAGCCTATATATGCATTTTTCTGAACAAGAAAACTTTAAATGTTTATGGATGGCACTTTCTTATTGGTTCATTTTGCAAATCTCTTATATCAGCCAGGAGCTCACTCTTCTACTTGGCTAATAATCTCTTATTCCTTTTTTAAATAAATATTATTATTCCTAATGTATTAAGAATTTATTAATCTTTATCTTTATTCCTTGTACACATTATCTTCGTTTTAAAACATTTTCCTCTTATTTCAATACTATAAATATATTTCCTTATATTTACTTCTAAAAATTTTAAAAACCTTGCTTTAAGATTTGGACTCATTCAAAATTTACTTCTGTGCGTTGTACTTGGTAGCAATAAAATTGTGTACCGAGGAAACCAGAATTGAAAGAGACACATGTACGCCAATGTTCATTGCAGCACTGTTTATAATAGCCAGGACATGGAAGCAACCTAGATGTCCATCTGCAGATGAATGGATAAGAAAGCTTTGGTACATATACACAATGGAGTATTACTCAGCCATTAAAAAGAATGCATTTGAACCAGTTCTAATGAGGTGGATGAAACTGGAGCCTATTATACAGAGTGAAGTAAGCCAGAAAGAAAAACACCAATACAGTATACTAACGCATATATATGGAATTTAGAAAGAGGAAATGATAATCCTGTATACGAGACAGCAAAAGAGACACAGATGTATAGAACAGTCTTTGGGACTCTGGGAGAGGGTGAGGGTGGGATGATTTGGGAGAATGGCATTGAAACATATATGTTGTCATATGTAAAACAAATCACCAGTTCAGGGTCGATGCATGTTACAGGATGCTCGGGACTGGTGTGTGGGGATGACCCAGAGGGAGGTTAAAGGGAGGAGGGAGGTGGGAGGGGGGTTCAGGAGGGGAACTCATGTACACCCGGGGCTGATTCATGTCAACGTATGGCAAAACCAACCAATATAATATTGTAAAACAATTAGCCTCCAATGAAAAAAAAATAATAAATAAAAATAAATAAAGATATTCAGGTAAAAATAAATAAATAAATATGTTAAAGTTAAAAGGCAAATATGAATGATAATTGATAAGTACAAATTTTCCATTAAATTGTTTTAAGTTTATCTAAGAGAAGAAACTTTAAATCATACTTAATAACTTATAAAATAAAACTATTTACAATTCTAAAAAAAATTGTGTAGTTTACTCTATAAATTGTCACAGTGGCCTTTGTAAATAGTCCGTTCTTTCCTCATTGAATTGTAATTCCACTTCCATTATATATTCCTATATACATGTGGTATATATTCAAGGCACTCTGTTCTGTTCTCCTGGTTTATTTGAGTATTTTTGCCCAACACCACACAGATTTAACTGCTTATGCTTTAGAATAAATCTTCATGTGTGGGAGGATACAGCATCTCCTATTATCTTTCTTTAGAATCATACCATCTATATGTAAAACCTATATTTTTAATATTAATATTAGATTAGCTTTTTGTCTGATTTTTGGATGAGATGGTTAGATAGCATCACCGACGCAAAGGGTATGAAACTGGTTAAACTCAGAGATGGTGAAGGACAGAGGAGCCTGGTGTGCTAGTCCATGGGGTAACAAAGAGTCATGACTTAAGAGAATGAACAACAACAGCTTTTTGTATTCTGTGAAAATCTTTCTGGGATTCTGATTGGAATTACATGAAATGTATAAACCACTTTAGAGTAAATTAGTACCTTTACACCATTGAGTCTTCCCCTCCAAAAATTTATGATACATCTCTCCACCAACCTTTGTCCCTTTTTTAATACTTCATTTCTCCATCAATATTTCACATATTCCTTCCTTTTTAGATTTATTCCTAAATGCCCTTTAAAAAACCTATATTAAGTACTGTTCTTTAAAATTACTTTAAGAGTTGATAATAGATAGATCAAACCAGTCAATCCTAAAGGAAAACAATCCTGAACATTCACTGGAAGGGCTAATGTTGAAGTTCCAGTACTCTGGCCACTTGATGCAAAGAGCCAACTCATTGGAAAAGACTCTGATGCTGGGAAAGATTGACGACAAAAGGAGAAGAGGGCAACAGAGGGTGAAATGGTTAGATAGCATCACTGACCCAGTGGATATGAATTTGAGAAAATTCTGGGAGACAGTTGAGGACAGAGGAGCCTAGCATGTCCATGGAGACACAAAGAGTCAAACACAACTGAACAACACAATAACAATGGAAATGCAGGATTTCTATAAACTTTTGTAATATTCAGCAAACTTTGTAATATTCAGCAAACTTTTTGTAATATTCAGCAAACTTTGTAATATTCAGTAACATTTGTAATATTCAGCAAACTTCTAAAAGTATGTCTAAAGAATCTCCTGGATTTTCTACTTAGACAATTATTTACAAATAATAAAAACTGTGCTTTCTTCCTAACCCATATATCACTTAATTTCATATGCTAGTTAGGTCCAGAAGTGTAAAAACAAATAGCCATGCTGACTGGAAGAATCCTGGCCTGGTTATGGATTTTAAAAAGAACATTTCCAATTTTTCACCGTTAAGTACAATTCTTCTGTGAGCACCTTCTGTCAACTTAAGAAAACATCCTTTTGTTCTTGGTGACTACATTTTTAAAAATTACTGTGAATTGCTATTGAATTTTATCAAATGTTTTATTTTGTATGTATCGAGCCTTTGTTCTCTGTATTTAATCTATAGCTGTGATTAATTATTTTAATTGATTTTCTAATGTTAAGAAATCACTGCATTTCTGGAATAAACCCCATTTTAAATAAGCCTCAGAAAAGTGAATTGACACCTAGCAACCAGATCTTGGTTTCAAATACCCTTCTCCTTCAAATAAAACCAGTGCTCGTTAGATAAACAGATGATTTGAAAACTGTGGCAGGAAATATACAATATGAGCTTGAAGCTCCTTGTAAAACCAAAAAAGTAAGAAAGTGCAGTCGTAAAGAATCCATCTGCCAATGCAGGAGACGCAAGAGATGCAGGTTCAATCCCTGGGTCCAGAAGATCATTTGGAGGTGTAAAGTAGTAGCCCACTCCAGTAATTTTGTCTGGCAATCCACGGGATCACAAAGAGTCGGACACAGCTGAGCTACTGAGCATGCGCGCACGTGCACGCGCACACACACGCACCAAGAAAAGGAAAGGAAAACAAAACCAGTGATGACAGTGTGTCAGAGCAACAAGAGAACTGACTGAAAGGGCTGCTAATGGGCAATGGTGAACAAAATAGCAATAAAATTAAGTAGTTTATGTTGCTTTACAACCCAGAGTATAAACGCAGATACGGATGCATTCACAGTAATATAAATGATTGAGCAAATAAAGAGCAAAGAACAGACAAATCTCCCATGTGGAAGGATTACAAAAATACTCTACCCTCAGGAGGAGGAATAAAACAGCACACTCTGTAAGTGTGGACCATGAAGAGTGATTTTCTTTCCAGGGGAACAGTACAAAGTGGGGATTGAAAGAGAAACTTCACAGTGCAAACCTGACAAACATTATCTGAGCCACATGACAAGAGTTCACCAAAATAATGGTAAGTTATATAGATAATATGCAATCTTGATACAGCGTGATAAAAATGGCACTTTAACTTGTGTTTTAAATACCTCCCCCAAATCTATCCCCATCTAACTATAAGAAAAACAGCAGACAAATCTCCTTGAGACAAATCTCCCAAAGCAGCTAACAGGACTCTTAAAAACTGTCAAGGTTAGCAAAACCAAGGGAAGTCTGAGAATCTGCCACAGCCAAGAAGAGTGTAAGGAGGCAAGGTGAGTAAATGTCATATGAATCCTGGGATAGATCGTGAAACAAGGACATTAGGTAAAACTATGGAAATAGGAATAATGAATGGACTTAAGTTACTAATAACAAATCAACACTGTTCCTTAGCTGTGACAAATGTACCATATTAATATAAGAGGTTAATAATTGGGAAACTGCCTATGAGACATATTGGAAATCTCTGTACTATCTTTGTAATTTTTTGGTAAATATATAACTTCTCAACAGAAAAGTTTAGCTTTTATTTTTGTAAACAGTGAGTTGGGGATATTTTTTTCATTTTCTATCACATCAATCTGTATAAAATATTATCTCTTTCACTCCAGCTTTGGTTAAACTCTGTAAAATCATTAGACCTGACAGTTTTCTGGGGGGTGTTGGGGGGTGTGTGGGCATGGTTAAAAACTTTTATCACAAAAAGTTTTAAACATTTGTGAAAGTATGTGCTGTGCTGTGCTGAGTCACTCAGACATGTTTGACTCTGCGACCCCATGGACTGTAGCCTGCCAGGCTTCTCTGTCCATGGGGATTCTCTAGGCAAGAATACTGGAGTGGGTTGCTGTGCCCTCCTCCAGGGGAGCTTTCCAGCCCAGGGACTGAACCCACATCTCCCACATTGCAGGCCTGTCTGAGCCACCAGGGAAGTAACACTCAAACTTCTACAGTTATCAAATATGGCCAATTTTTTAAAAAAAATTATTCTTTTGAGGTAGAGTTGACTTAAAATACTGTGTTTCAGGTGTATAGAATAGTGATTCAAAAGTTACACTCTATTTATCGCTATTAGAAAATACTGGATATATCCCCTTTGCCGTAATCATATTCTTGTAGCTCACTTATTTTATGCATAGTAGATTGTTCCTCTTAGTCCTCTACCCCTCTCTTGCCCCTCCTTCCTTCCCTCTCCCAACTGGTAACCACTAATTTGTTCACAGTGTTGGTGAGTCTGTTTCTATTCTGTCCACCAGCCTGTTTTATTATTTTAGATACCATGTATAACTGATATTATACAGTATATGTCTTTCTCTGAAATATGGCCAATTTTAATTTCTCTAAACTTCAGCTATTTCCCTCTTCCAATATTATTTTGAAGTAAACCCAGATATCACAGCATTTTAAGGGTAAATATTTCTGTGTGTATCTCTAAACATAAGAACTCTTTTGAAACACAGAACCATAATTTCAAGTTTACATATATATATATATGTACATATACACACAATAATTCTTAGTATCAAAGAGTCAGTGGTCACAAGTACAATTATCTTACAATTTTTATGCATACCTGATAGTGATGCTGAAATTTTTCTGCTTTTTCTTCCTTTTGTACTTCACTGGCTTCTGTTTTTTACTTCATTATTTATTTCCTCTTTACATATATTATTCCTCATTACTTCTTGAGTTAAATGATTAATTTAAAATCTTTTCCTATTATATACCTTTAAAGGTAAACATCTCACCATAACTTTTGATTTAATTATATTGCCTAAGTTTGTGTACATAGAGTGTTTTCATTTTCATTCAGCTTAAACATTTTAAATTCTCTTATAATTTATTTTCTAAAAAGTGGAAAAGACATTTGTGTATATATATGTGTGTGCGACTTAGCAGCAGCAGCCACATGTGTGTGCATGAATAACTAAATCACTTTGTTGTATACCTAAAACTAACACAATATTGTAAATCAACTCCACTTTAAATAATTTTAAGTGAAAATCTAAAATATTTTACTAAAATTTTCAGAGAGATGCAGTTTTGAGGGAATGTTATTGATTTCTGGTGTAACTGTGAACAAATATGAAAAGTATGACATTGATGTATTTATGTAATAAGTACTTTATATTATAAAATTTATGAAAGCAAGTTCTTCATTTTATTCTCTGCTGGATAATTTGAATAGATAAATGAACACAATAATATTCAGGGCCTATTTCCAAAATTTAGCACATATACAGAATCATGTCCTGAAGTTTGCCACCTGCCATTCTATACTCTTAGGAAGACATGTCTACTTGATTTTTCAACTTATTAAATTGCTCCTGTGGAAAAAATGAAAAAAAGAAAAAACTGGTTCTTTTTCCAGAGATATATTATGGATATATTTTAGCCAGTGATAAACACTGTGAATGATGTATTGCCCAAGACACTTTTCTTGGATGACACTTTAAATTCAGCTGCCACGACCTCTGCTAACATCAATATATTATCACAGACAAGTCAAAACTTCCCATGAGACTATAACTTTTTCCAAAATCAGTTAATTTCTATATATTAATAACAAACTATCAGAAAGAAAAATTAAGAAAATAATCTAATTTGTAATTTCATCAAAAAGAGTAAAATACCTAGGAACAAATTTAACCAATAAAATATCTAGGAACATATTTAACTAAATTTAACTCTAAGACACTGATGAAATAAATTGAAGACATAAATAAATGGAAATATATTCTGTGCTCATGGCTTGGAAGAGTTGATAGTGTTAAAATGTACATACTACCCAAAGCAATCTACACATTCAATGCAATTTCCATCAAAATTCCAATGACATTTTACACAGAAATAGAACAAGCAATCCTAAAACACATATGAAACCACACACACACTAAACTGAATAGCCAAAGGAATCTTGAGAAAGAAGAACAAAACTGGATACATCATGGTCCCTGATTTCAAACTATATTACAAAGCTACAGTAATCAAAAAAGTATGGCTCAGAGGTTAAAGCGTCTGCCTTCCTGGGTCGGGAAGATCCCCTGGAGAAGGAAACGGTAACCCACTCCAGTATTCTTGCCTGGATAATTCCATGGACGGAGAAGCCTGGTAGGTTACAGTCCACGGGGCTGCATAGAGTCGGACACAACTGAGCGACAGAATGGAACGGAACGGAACTGCCATAAAAACAGATACATAGTTCAGTGGAACAGAATAGAGAGCATAGAAATATAGCCACACATGTATGGTCACTTAGTTTATGATGAAGGAATCAAGAATATACAACAAGGAAAAAACAGTTTCTTTGATAAATGGTGTTGGGGAAACCGGACAGCAATATGCAAAAAGATGAAACTGGACCACTATCTTACTCTATCCACAAAAATTAACTCAAAAATGGATTAAAGACTTGAACACAGACCAGAAACCATGAAACTCTTAGAAGAAAACATAGGCAGTAAGTGTCTTGAGATCAGTCTTGGCAATGATTTTTTTTTGGATTTGACACTGAAAGCAAAGACAACAAAGGCAAAAATAAGCAAAGGGGACTATATCAAACTAAATAGCTTCTGCCCAGCAAAGGAAACCATCAACAGAATTAAAAGGCAACCTACTAAATGGAAGAAAACATTTGCAGTCATATATGTTAAGAGGTTAATATCCAAAATACATAAAGAAGTCATATGTATCAGTAGCAAAACAAACAATCCAATTCAGAAACAGGCAGAGGATCTGAATACAGGCACATCTTGTTTTATGTGCTTACTTTATAGTGCTTCATGCTTGTGACTTTTTTGAACAGAAGGTCTGTGGAAATTGTGTTATCAAATTCTGGTAATGTACTTTTAATTAAGGCATGTTTTTTTATATACATAATGCTATTGCAAATTTAGCAGACTACAGTGCACTGTAAACATAACTTTTAGATGCCCTGGGAAACCAGAAGTTTCATGTGATTCACTTTATTGTGATATTTGCTTTATTGCAGTGATCCAGAACCAAACCAGTGATATCTCCAAGGTATGCCTATAGACATGTTTCCAAAGTGGACATACAGATAGGAAATGGGAACATGAAAAGATTCTCAACATAACTAAAGACCAGGCAGATGCAAATCAAAATCACAATAAGATATCATCTCACACCTGTCAGAATGACTATTAATGAAAAGATAAGAAATAAGTTCTGGCTAGGATGTGGAGAAAAGGGAAGGCATGTGTACTGTTGATGGGAGTAAATTGGTAAAGCCTCTATGAAAAGTAATATGGAGGTTTCTTAAAAAATTAAAAATAAAACTACCATATGAACCAGGAATTCCACTTCTGGGTATTTATCCAAAGGAAATAAAATCACTATCTTTAAAGGACAAGTGTACTACCATGCTCATTTCCACATAATTTATAATAACTAAGGCATGTAAACAACCTAAGTGTCCTTTGATGGATGAATGGGTAAAGAAAATGTAGTATATAATACACATAATGGAATACTATTTGGTCATAAAAAGAAGGAAATGTTGCCAGTTACAACAATGTGGACGGGCTCTGAGGGCATTATACTAAGTGAAATAAGACAGAGAAAGACACATACCACACAAATGTGTGGAATCCTAAAAAACAAACAAGCAAAACTCATTGACAGACAAATACAGGCAGGGAGATGGGAAGGGGTAGGCAAATGGGTAAAGGAGGCCAAAAGGTACAAATCTCCAGTTCTAGAATGAGTCCTGAGGATGTAACAGACTGCAGGCCAACTACAGTTAATAATACTGTATTTTATACTTGCTGTGAGAGTACACCTTAAAGGTTTTCATCACAAGAAAAACAATTTGTAACTGTGTAATGATGACGAAGAAATGATGCTTTTGAACTGTGGTGCTGGAGAAGACTCTTGAGAGTCCCTTGGACTGCAAGGAGATCCAACCAGTCCATTCTAAAGGAGATCTGTCCTGGGTGTTCATTGGAAGGACTGATGCTAAAGCTGAAACTCCAATACTTTGGCCACCTCATGCGATGAGTTGACTCACTGGAAAAGACTCTGATGCTGGGAGGGATTGTGGGCAGGAGGAGAAGGGGACGACAGAGAAT
The DNA here is from genome assembly GCF_049115385.1 of Moschus berezovskii. NCBI lineage: Eukaryota > Metazoa > Chordata > Mammalia > Artiodactyla > Moschidae > Moschus > Moschus berezovskii. The sequence goes on from NC_142461.1 coordinate 73,111,986, forward strand.
GAGATGGCTGGATGGCATCACCGACTCGATGGACATGAGTTTGGGTGAACTCCGGGAGTTGGTGATGGACAGGGAGGCCTGGCGTGCTGTGATTCATGGGGTCGCAGAGAGTCGGATACGACTGAGTGACTGAACTGAACTGAATATTGAATATTAACTAGACTTATTGAGGTGATCCTACTGCAATATATAGGTAGAAACCACTTTTTGAAAGTTTACTTTGCATGACTTTTATGAAAGACCCATAATTATACCGTTTTTGCCAAGCAAAAGAAACTCATAGAGGACTTTCACTATTATGAAAAAGGTAATTGCTTCTAGTTTTACACCATTCAGCTTACCAAGGATTTCATAGGAATTATCTACTTTTGGACAGCAGGGGAAACCAGTAAATTCATATACTGAACCATTATGGTAGATACCTCAAACAAATACAATGATGTATGTCAGTTTTGTCTAAAAAAAAAAAAAGAAGACCAACTGAGCTATCAGGGAAGCCCACTGCTATTTGAAAATTAGTTAGAAAATCAGTTGTATTAACCACTGTGTTGTGAACAGCAGTCTTCTAATTCTACCAAAACCAAACACCTTACCCCAAGAAATCTAGCAGCAGGAATTGACATGTTTAGTACTATAGCTCCAGGCCCTCTTCCTTCTGGGTTTCCAAACTCTTGGCTGCCCTCTTGTCTATCAGAAGCCAGACAATACAGTTGGGCAGGCATGAAAAGATGAAAGACACACTAGTCACAGTCCGGGCCATTCACCAAGGCACTGTCACCTGGGTTGTGTGCCATGTTCCTATTTTTACATATGTCTCTTAAATTAAAAGAAATTATCTCTTCCCTGCTCAATGTTATGTAGCAGCCTGGATGGGAGGAGATTTGGCGGGGAGAATGGATACATGTATATGCACATCTGAGTCCTTTTGCTATCCACCTGTAACTATCAGGGATAGTTAATCAGCTGTACTCCAATGTAAAATAATTTAAAAAAAAAAAAAGAAATGGTCTCTTCTTGTTTAAGTGACAGTTATTTAACACTATGATTTTTGCTTTCTGTGAATAACTAAGAGGCAAAGTAAACTCATGCATTGTAGAGGGCAGGGAATCAACAAGTTAAATAAGACTAGGACTAAAGCTCTCAAAAACCGTGTAGATATTTGAAAAAGAGATCCCTGCAGATCCCTTTATTTGTCTATAAATGAAGACCCCCCCTAGAAACTGTGGATCCACAGGCATGAAGTTTCTTTTATGTGTTTTTGTATCAGTGAATTCAGCCAACTCCAGTATCAGCACCACAGCTAGTGGCTCATACTGTGCCACTGGATGAATACGATCTGGTGAGGGTTTCTGCTGACTTAAATTTGCCTCACCCTCCAGCAAGGATGTCACAGAGGGGCCAAGGATTCTGACCTCCCTATCTCCTCCAACTTTTTTTTTCTCTCAAATTCCTGAGATGACTGAAAATATCCTAATCACTGATAGTTATTCCTTAGATGTTAATTACGCAGAAAACAATGGGATATGGTTTCAAATTCAGCTCTGGTACACAATGGACACCCAGTCAGTGTTTGAATATCCATCTAGATGAAAGAAAAAGAGCAATGAGCAACAGGGTAAATGGGGATACAATGTTTCCTTAGTGTCTTGCGATGAGTAATCAAAATTTGGTACTTTTCTTTTTCTCAAATTAGAAATTACTCAATGGGATGAAAACGAGCCATACAGAGTTGATAACTTTGCATAACTGACCCAAGCATTTAAAAAATTATATTTGGTAGAATATTAGTGTTCTATAGACATTAATAAAAACAAACTCATTGGTAGAAGTGATATTCTTTTAAAACTTTTTAACATAAAAGGAGAAAAATGAACATATTAAACTTTTTTCATCTCATGTTGAAATAGCCTTTAAGATACTGTTCTGTCATAAGCATATACACAAACAGTTTTGCTATTTAAAAAAAAAATCCAAACATGTATTTTTATCTCATGTACCCTAATTGTTATTCAATAAATAAAATTATCTTTTATAAACTTGGAGAAAAAAATTAATCACAAACAACCCAGCCTATAAAATATTAGACTACAACTTTCTAGTAATTAAAACAATTTAGGAAAAAAAAAAACAATTTAGGCTAGTGTAAGGTCCATCTAGTCAAGGCTATGGTTTCTCCACTAGTCATGTATAGATGTGAGAGTTGGACTATAAGAAAGCTGAGCGCCGAAATATTGATGCTTTTGAACTGTGGTGTTGCAGAAGATTCTTGAGAGTCCTGTGGACTGCAAGAAGATCCAACCAGTCCATCATAAAGTAAATCAGTCCTGAATATTCACTGGAAGGGCTGATGCTGAAGCTGAAATTCCAATACTTTGGCCACCTGATGCAAAGAACTGACTCACTGGAAAAGACCCTGATGCTGGGAAAGATTGAAGGTAGGAGAAGAAGGGGATGACAGAGGATGAGACGGTTGGATGGCATCACCGACTCAATGGACATGAGTTTGAGTAAACTCCGGGAGCTGGTGATAGACAGGGAGGCCTGGCGTGCTGCAGTCGATGGGGTCACAAAGTGTCAGACACGACTGAGCAACTGAACTGAACGGAACTGAAAACTATATTAAGGTTAATAGAAAAAATTAGCAGTCTAGTAATTGATGCAGATTGATAAGAGACTGGATTTGGAAAATAATAAATATGATAGCAAAAGTTAGATACTGCTTAATTTCCCAACATCATTTACCAAACAATCAATTTGGAAAAACACTCATTTTGATCCCTACCTCACAACAATGTAATTCCACCTATAATATGCAAAGGTTTACATACAGAAAAATAATAACTATGTGCATTCAGGAAGAGAATGGGATGAGTATCTTTAAACTCTTGGAATGGAAAGAGCTTTGTTACATATAACAACATTTAAGATGACATCAAAGTCTTGCAGACAGAATCAATCTGGCAGTAAATTGAGTCAGAGATAGGGAAACCAGGCTGATATACAACTTCCCAGAATAAAGAGGAACATGACCTTATAGCAGTTTGTGAAAAAATACTGAAACGTAGGTATGAAAACAATGGCAATAGTTATTTTATGGAAGAATGAATAAAGAACAAAGAAACAAACAGGAAGTATCTAACATGCAGAGAACAAAGAAACAAACAGGAAGTATCTAACATGCAGAGAACAAAGAAACAAACAGGAAGTATCTAACATGCAGAGAACAAAGAAACAAACAGGAAGTATCTAACATGCAGAGAACAAAGAAACAAACAGGAAGTATCTAACATGCTGAAAGATGACTGCCAAATAAAGACCTGAGTTAACAGAACAAAAGCACAGACAGAATTGTTTAAAACCCATAAAGAAATGTGTCCAAGTTACATAGCTAACTACTGGTGGAATTGTACTTTGAATCCAGACCTGCCTTATTCCCATGTTTATATTCCTCTGATTTCCACATATGTGTTAATCAGCCATAAGAAAGATATCTTTCTACATGCAATGCAATACCTTTGAAATGAATCCTAAATCAGAAAGGGGACATTATTGGAAAAACTGGTAAAATTCCAATAGAATCTGGAACTTAGTAGTAATATGTCAGCGTTAATGTCTCAGTTTTGATCATTATCCTATAGTCATGTATTAACACTAGAAAGCTGGCTGAAGGGTCTGTAGGTGTGCAACATCATGGAAGTCTAAAATTATTCCAAAATAAATAGTGTGTTAAAAAATAAAAGCAAACTCTCAAAAATGATGCCTCTGTTACTACCTTAAAACTCACAAGTAAAGAGATTTATTGCATAGTCAGATTTTTAAAAGGGCATGTTTTGCATTTTAATAAGTTCACAGGTTTGCTTTATTAGAGGTTCACTGATGATTTTAAAAACAATTATCAGCCTTGATTATACAATTTTTTGAAAATACAACTTCTATAACTTTTTTCATAAAATTTTTCCTTTCATGTGATGAAACACAGAATACTATAAGTATTATTCTTTAAAAATGTAAGGTGATCTGGCTGTAATAAACTTCATTTCATACTACATGTCTTCATTTCTGCTACAGACGTGACAAAAGTTCTGGACTTGTAACAGCAAGAATTAAATTTAGAAGATTAATAGAACTGCCTGGTTTTAGGAGCTGTCAGATACTGAGAGAATCAGGACTTCAGAAATAAATGACTCCTTGGAGCAGAAAAACTGAAGCATATAATTAAGTTGAAAACTCAGAGGGGGTTGACTAGGTAAGGAGAGGGGGGGAAATACTGAGAAAAAGCAAAATAAAGAACACTAATAAAAATCAGGGCTTAGGTGTCTCTAAAGCACTGAGATGTGATAAACTATGGAATGGGGGAAATATCACATGAATAGTAGTAAATCAGATTGGATAAGGGCACTCACTCAAAGCCTGCCAATGGGTCCCATCACTCAGGGCATGAGCCGGAGATCTCTGGGAACGCTCAGGATGTACCCCTCTGCCTCCATCACTTCTCTGATTCCTGGTTTACCATCAGCCACTCCCTCACTGCCCTCTAGCCACCCTGTTCCTCCATGCTGTTCCTCAGGCAACCCAGGCCTTTGTACTTGCTCACCTCCCCACTAGGAACATTCTCCATCAGCAGATACTATCATGATTCACGCCTTCTCCTCCTCAAATGTTGCTCACATGTTAACTTTTCAGTGATACACTACTAAGAACACTCATGCTGATCCTCTGGCATGCTACTTTCCTTTACCCTGATCTTGTTTTTTCATAGCTGCTTCCACCATCTATCAGTAATTCCATCAAACTGCTGTTCTCCAACCACTAGAATGTATGCTCTCAGATACGTACCTGTTTGCTTGTTTTCCCACCAATACTTCCCCAGTGCCTATAATACAGCTGGGTAGGATAAGGGTGAGGTGCTCCATAATTTGTTTGCTACATCAATCAATACATAAATAAGAGTAATAAAATCACAGGTAACTTCTCCAAAGTTGCCTTTTGAGCAACCAGAGTGGTCTTTGATTTGTTGGGCTCCAAAACAACTGCAAATGGTGAGTGAAGCCTTGAAATTAAGAGATGCTTGCTCCTTGGAAAATTTATGACCAATATGTTCTGTTCAGTCACTCAGTTGTGTCCAACTCTTTGCGACCCCGTGGACTGTAGCCCACCAGGCTTCTCCATCCATGGGATTCTCCAGGCAAGAATACTGGAGTGGGTTACCATTTCCTTCTCCAGACCAATACAGACAGTATATTAAAAAACAGACATTACTTTGGTAACAAAGGCCCGTCTAGTCAAAGCTATGATTTTTCCGGTAGTCATGTATGGATGTGAGAGTTGGACTATAAAGAAAGTTGAGCACAGACAAATTGATGCTTTTGAACTGTGGTGTTGGAGAAGGCTCTCGAGAGTCCCTCGGACTGCAGGGAGATCAAACCAGTCAATCATAAAGGAAATCAGTCCTGGATATTCATTGGATGGACTGATGCTGAAGCTCCAATACTTTGGCCACCTGATGCAAAGAACTAACTCACTGGAAAAGACCCTGATACTGAGAAAGATTGAAGGCAGGAGGAGAAGGGGATGACAGAGGATAAGATGGTTGGATGGCATCACCAACTCGATGGATATGAGTCTGAGTAAGCTCCGGGAGTTGGTGATGGACAGGGAAGTGTGGCATGCTGCAGTCCACGGGGTCACAAAGAGTCAGACACAACTGAGTGACTGAACTGAACTGATTCTCTGGGTATTTCCTACACTGAACAATAACCTCTATAATGTTTTAAAAGGGGGCTTCATTTTACAAAAAAAAACTAGACAGTTATCTGAGACAATTTCAACCCAGGTTCATTTACTTTCAGATTCAGAAAGATAAATTCTTTAGGGGTCTGATCTTATGAGCTTAAATAATATACCAGAAAAACCTTCTCATTATAAAAACTTCACATGAGCAAATGCTCATTCACATGATTCACTAAGCTAATGGAACCGTACAATCCCAACCTCCTCATTTTAAAGATGAAGAAACAGGCCTAGAAAAGCTGTCACTGCTTCACCTTCACTTTGAACATAGCTGAAGAAGTACTGAACAGGAGCCAGCCTGAACAAAGATGGAACTATTACAAAGTGACCTATCTGAGAAACATTGTGCAATGCAGTGTAAGTCCAGATTGAACATTTTCAATTCACCATGTAACTAAACTTTCATTTTCTCCAAATTATTCCCATATCATTGTTCAGAGATCATATTGTCAAGATTCTCTTTGCCTTGAGATCACTAGCAGAGCAAGCAATGTGATCACCTCCCTAAGTATTTTACTATGTTCAAGGGCCACCAAAACTTCCAGAACCCACTGAACATTCAGCCTCTTGTTCAGACCTTTGCCTGCCCTCTGGAGAGAAGTTCAAGGCCAGCTTATTTCATAAGTTCCTTACTCTTTTCAGCAAATGAATTGCCAATTAACTCTCATGAAATCAAATGGAAGCAGCTTTCAGGGTTTGAAAATGTGTGGCTTCTCTTTTTTAAAAAAAAAAAAAACATTGGTTGAGAAATTGAACACACGCCACTGTTTTGTTATCAGTGGGGGCGAAAAAAATCATCTGGTGTCAGATTTCTCTTCTCAGAGGTAACAGCAGCAGTGAATCCACGCAAGTCCATTTTCCAGGTCCCCCGACAGTCGTCTCTGAATTTAGAGGGACACACAGGCAGATACTTTGGCAAAAAAAGTATATAAAATGAAGTTGCCTGGACCAAAACACCTATATTGATTTTTAGTACAATTAAAACACAAGGAAACATCAGTTTCCTAAGTAGCACATACTGAAATGGACAGGGAGAAATACACCTCAAAGAGTTCAGAGAAAGAAGACGGTAAACAACAATTAGCAAACTTCTGAGTGTTCTTTTGTTTTGTTTCTGAGGTGTTTTTCCTTTTTTTTTTTTCCAGGTTTGTAGAACTGACAGGCTTGAATTAAACTGCACTCTCCTTATCTGAGAATCTGAGATTGCTCCTTTAGGGGCACTATGCTCCCAGCTGGAAACCGAAGCATCTAATAGACCTTTAGGAAATAAAGCCGACAACCTTTTGAACAGTTTAACATCCTCCTTAAAGCCCTCAAAGAGTTATTTTTCCCAATTAATATTTCCTGCTCTCTTAGCAAATGGCAGATCTGTTTAAACTGCAATATAAACATATTATTTACCAATGTAGCATTCAGTTTGCTGCAAGCACATATTTTCCTTTGAAATCCTTAATGAGACAAAATGCCTTTCAAGCCAGAGACCTCCGGAAAGGAGGTTGGGAATTGGGACAGACCAGCCAGGACTTACCATGGCCCCCTCACTTCTTCTCTGGGCAACTTCTCTCTGCAGTCGGGCCACAGCCAACTTCTCCCTGGAGAAGCAAAAGTACATGATTAGTTGATCATCCTTCTCAGGGCAGAGGGACACTGGCATGGCTTCGAAACATCCTTTTGCCGTCTCCAGGAAAACCCCCTCCTTGGTTTAGCTCACTTCCTCCACTAAACTTTCTATAAATATTTAAAGTGATTGGTCACGAGTGCATTGTTTTCACTGCGTGTCATGAAAGAGATATTTTGCCTTGCATTTTTGTAATAGCCAAATAAATGCTATATGCCAACTCAAAGCTTCCCTTTAAGTTCATGAACATGTATCACTTATAAATTCTCCATGGCTAAAATATTTCAGTTTTCCTTTCTGTATCAACTTTGCTCACAAATAGTTTTAATCATTTCTATTTCTTTTGTTGCCCTATGTAGATAATTGAATTTGAAAAGCAAACAAAATATAACCTGGTACCATTCTTGAAATAAAAACAGAAAATCCTTGGTAGGCTTGATACATAACAGGAACAGTGCTGGCCATTTTAGCTGATTTCATATGAGACTGAAACAACTCTATAATAGTAATAGGCTTTATTATCTCCATTTCATACATGTAGAAATGAGGCTAAGAGGCTAAATAATATATGAAGCCCCCAGCTGGTAAATAGTAATATCACAACCAAATTTTAGGTTTTCCTTAGTTCAAAACCTACTTTAAAATTCTGCACGTCATTTTTCAGGATCTAGGAAATATGAAAATGTGAAACTAAAAATCAGATTATTTAAGTATTTTTTAATTAACAACAGGGAGCTATTTCTAAGAGCTTTGTATCCTTTATAATTGATATTCTGATTTCACTTATAAAAAAATCTAATAGTCGCCAAAATTTTAAAAACACTTCTGTAAGGTGACAGGTATCTTCATTTTGGCCAGCATTTCAATTATTCTTAAAAAGTTGATAGATGAAGTAGGGGTAATGAACTCTTCCAGTAATTCTCAAGTCTTAGTTCTAGCAAGGATCTTCCCTGAAATCCTCTACTGCCTTCAATTTGAAAGCTATTTCAGCCCTCTGCTTTCCCTCTACACAGGATCAGCCACATGCAAAGAAGCAACCTGAATCCAAGATCAGGGTAAGGATTTCTCCCTCTCTAACCATTTATGTATTTGAAATGCTCAAGACTGTCAAGAAGGCATGCATTTTAGTTTGGTTATGGGCTTCCCTGGTGGTTCATATGGTAAAGAATACAATATGGGAGACCCAGGTTCAATACCTGGGTTGGGAAGATCCCCTATAGAAGGGAATGGTTACCCACTCCAGTTTTCTTGCCTGTAGAATTCCTTAGACAGAGGAGCCTGGCAGGATATAGTCCATGGGATCGCAAAAGAATCGGACACAGCTGAACAACTAACACTTTCACACAAAGTAGACTGACTTTGTAGTAGGAATATTTCTCTCTCTGAATAAACACCTAAAGATACAAACTAGAAGGAGGAAAACTAGAATCAGGAGACTTTAGAGGGATAAAGTTTTGGGAGCCAAGGGCAGCACCTGTACTTATAATCTATGAGATGGACAACAAAGTAGGTGGGAAGAAGCCAGAAAGAGACGGGGTCATGTGCCCCTTTTTGAGGTTAGCCAGGCAAAGAGCCTACACGTGTTTTCTGATCCAAGACCAGATGAGCAGGAGCAGAGAATTGAAAGAGAAGACTGTGACAGATTTCTGGTTTAATAAGAAAATTAAACACTTGGTAAATACGCATGAGCCCAAAAGAATGGAGAAGATTACATTAGTAGTCTATGACTCAGTAAGTCCACTCTGAGGTATAAACCCAACTGAAATATATATTCACTAAAAGACATTGTACTAGATTGTTCATAGAAGGACTACTCATAACACCATTAAACTGAAAATGCACATACCCGTTAACAGCAGAATGGATAAACCTGAACACAGTTACAAATTAAAATATCATAAAGTACTGAGAAAGAATAATCAAGACTTCAACACAACAATAATGGGTGAAAGGAGAAAATGTAGATGAATATAAAGCTAATTTATTTCATTTATTGAAGTTCAAATATGGCATAACTCGACCTGTTTGATAAAGTAAGAAAAAGAAATTAAAGATACAATTATCAAATTTGGTTTTGCTGTTTAGTCGCTAAGTAGGCTTCCATCTATGGAGTCACACAGAGTCGGACATGACTGAAGTGACGCAGCAGCAGCAGCAGCAATGTCTCACTCTTTGCAAACCATGGACTATAGCGTGCCAGGCTCCTCTGTCCTCCATTATCTGCTGGAGTTTGCTCAAATTCCTATCCATTGATTTGGTGATACTATTTAACCATGTCATGCTCTGTTGCCCCCTTCTCCTTTTGCTTTCGATCTTTCCCAGCATCAGGGTCCTTTCCAATGAGTCGAGCTCTTTGCATCAGGTGGCCAAAGTACTGGAGCTTAAGCAATAGTCCTTCCAACGAATATTTAGCATTGATTTCCTTTAGGATTGACTGGTTTGATCTCACTGTTGCCCAAGGGACTCTCAAGGGTCTTTTCCAGCACCACAATTATAAAGCATCAATTCTTTAGCACTCAGCCTTCTTTATGGTCCAACTCTCACATCCATACATGACTACTGGAAAAAACATAGCTTCGATTGTATGGACATTTGTTGGCAAATGATGTCTCTGCTTTATAATACACTGTCTAGGTTCATCACAGCTTTCTTTCTAAGGAGCAAGCATCTTTTAATTTCATGGTTGCGCTCACCATCCTCAGTGATTTCAGAGTCCAAGAAAATAAAATCTGTCACTGCTTCCATTTCTTTTCAACTTTTATCAAATAGAAAGAGGTAAAAATTGTCTGTATTCACAGACAACATAATGTTACAAATAGAAAATCCCAAGGAATTTACAAAACAATACAAAATTTAGCAAAGTCACAGGATACAAGTGAATATACAAAAATGAATTGTGTTTTTATGTACAAGCATCACACAATTGGAAAATCAAATTTAAAGAATTTATAATAAAATACTTAGGGAATAAATGTAATATAAGACTTGTAATAAAAGACTGCTACACTACAAAACACTGTGTAGAGCAATTAAAGATTTTATATGACACACACCTCATTCATGTGATACAAAAACTTAATATCACACTCACAAATTTTACCAAAATAATCAATAAATTATTTCTCACTGGAATATATAACACCATGAAACTAAATAAAGAGAACCCTGAAGCTACTCTGATGCTTATGATGATAATTAAGTTAATATAACAGTACCTGAACTCATTGCTTTGTCTGTGTACTGAATATGGAAACATTTAACTTCTAGTCTACATTCTAATCTATACTGTATTATATTTCCCTTGATTATTAATTTAGTGTATCTTTTACTCTAAATAAGAAAGCCTTCCTAAGTGATCAATGCAAAGAAATACAGGAAAACAATATAATGGGAAAGATTAGAGATCTCTTCAAGAAAATTAGAGATACCAAGGGAAAATTTCATACAAAGATGGGCACAATAAAGGACAGAAATGGTACGGACCTAACAGAAGCAGAGGGTATTAAGAAGAGGTGGCAAAAATGCACAGAAGAATTATACAAAAAAGAGCTTAATGACCCAGATAACCACGTTGGTGTGATCACTCAGCTAGAGTCAGGCATCCTGGAGTGAGAAGTCAAGTGGGCCTTAGGAAGCATCACTACAAACAAATTTAGTGGAATTGATGGAATTTCAGCTGAGTTATTTCAAATTCTAAAAGACGATGCTATGAAAGTGCTGCACTCAGTATGCCAGAAAATTTGAAAAACTCAGCGGTGGTCACAGGAATGGAAAAGGACAGTTTTCATTCCAATCCCAAAGAAAGGCAAAGCCAAAGAATGCTCAAACTACTGCATGACTGTACTCATCTCACACACTAGCAAAGTAATGCTCAAAATTCTCCAAGCCAGGATTCAACAATACTATAACCAAGAACTTCCATATGTTCACTCTGGATTTAGAAAAGGCAGAGGAACCAGAGATCAAATTGCCAACATCCGCTGGATCACAGAAAAAGCAAGAGAATTCCATAAAAACATCTACTTCTGCTTTATTGACTGTATCAAAGCCTTTGACTGTGTAGATCACAACAAACTGTGGAAAATTCTTCAAGAGGTGGGAATACGAGACCACCTGACCTGCCTCCTGAGAAATCTGTATGCAGATCAAGAAGCAACACTTAGGACCAGACATGGAAAAATGGACTGGTTGCAAACTGGGAAAGAAGTATGTTAAGGCTGTATATTGTCACCCTGCTTACTTAATTTATATGCAGAGTATATCATGCGAAATGCTGGGCTGGATAAAACACAAGCTAGAATCAAGATTGCCAAGAGAAATATCAACAACCTCAGATATGCAGATGACACCACCCTTATGCCAGAAATTGAAGAGGAACTAAAGATCCTCTTGATGAAAGTGAAAGAGGAGAGTGAAAAAGCTGGCTTAAAACTCAACATTCAAAAAACAAAGATCATGGCATTTAGTCCCATCACTTCATGACAAATAAATGGGGAAACAATGGAAACAGTGACAGACTTTATTTTCTTAGGCTCCAAAATCACTGCAGATGGTGACTGCAGCCTTGAAATTAAAAGATGCTTGCTTTCTAGAAGAAAAGCTATGACTGACCTTGACAGCATATTAAAAAGCAGAGATATTACTTTACCGAGAAAGCTCTGTCTAGTCAAAGCTATGGTTTTTTTTCAGTAGACATGTATAGATGTGAGAATTGGTCCATAAAGAAAGCTCAGCACCAAAAACTGATGCTTTTGAACTGTGGAGTTGAAGAAGACTCTTCAGAGTCCCTTGGACTGCAAGGAGATCAAACCAGTCAATCCTAAAGGAAATCAGTCCTGAATATTCATTGGAAGGACTGATATTGAAGCTCCAAAACTTTGACTATGATGAGACTAACTGGAAAAGACCCTGATGCTGGAAAAGATTGAAGGCAGGAGAAGAAGGAGACGACAGAGGATGAGATGGTTGGATGGCACCACTGACTCAATGGACATTAGTCTGAACAAGCTCCAGGAGTTACTGATGGACACGAAAGCCTGGTAGAACGCCCTTTTACTTGCAACGCCCTTTTACTAAACTTGATAAAGGTTCTGGTGTGCTGACTGGTGTGCTGCAGTCTACTGTGTCATAGAGTTGAACGTGATTTGGCAAGTGAACAAAAACATGTGAAGACATATGCCTACTTTCAAACAGCCATGTGGAATTGTGTGATGCAAACATAGAGAATCTCCGAGTAGTCTGAGTCACAGGAAAGACAATTCCCGTCCCTAGCCTTGCTCCCTGGTTGTCTTCATTTACAAGTTGGAAACTCACTTTAGTCTAGTTTATGGGAACTACTCTCATTCAAAGCATCCTGGTAGTGAAGGAGAATTTTCATGAAAAACAAATACAAGTGCCTCTTTGGGCCCATGCTCTGTAATGCTCATTTGTTCAGGAAACACAATATATATAATGTCTTGGAACAAATATTACTAAGTTCAGTTCAGTTCAGTCGCTCAGTCGTGTCCGACTCTCCACGACCCCATGAATCACAGCACGCCAGGCCTCCCTGTCCATCATCAACTCCCGGAGTACACTCAAACTCATGTCCACAGAGTCAGTGATGCCATCCAGCCATCTCATTCTCCGTTGTCCCCTTCTCCTCCCGCCCAATAAAAGCCCAGTGTCTTCTATGGGGTGGGTTGGCAAGACCAGTGGCAGCTAAATCACACTACAGCAAGGGAACCCCAATTTTATGTCCTAGGAGCTATCTCATGTAGTAAGGCTCTGAATCATATTTCCTTTGAAAAGAGGGTTTCAAGGCTAAAACTCACCAAAAAGGGTCTTGAGGTTCCGTATTTTTGTATTCCCTAAATCTTTCAAGCTTTTAGTATTTCATGTATGTACACTTTATGTCAGCAGGAGTTTTTCCCAGCAGGAATTGTATTTTTTGTGCATGAAAGAAGGGTTGTCTTTTTATTAAAATTAAGAAATTAACAGAGTTGTTGAATGGGTGAAATGATCTATGATAAAATTCTTAGGATTTCTAGATGTTAATGTTTCTGGGCTCAAATTATGAACTTAAAATATTAAAACTTAAATTGGTCTTTTTTTTTAACTGTACTCTCATTTGCACTTGGTGTAGTTGCCCCTTGGCAAGCCGTATCTTCAAATTCCCATGGTCCCAATATATGTATGGAACCAACTGGGACCAGCATCTTTTTCATGTAAATTCAGGGTTCTTAAAAACAGCTTTGTAAATAAAAAGCTGTAAAGAAATAAAGAATCCCTAACTTGCAGGCTACCCAAGGCAAATTAAACCCACTCCCGAATACTCTGGTTCCTATTTGAAGGTCTTAGTTTATCTGCTAAAAATTGACAACTGTGCTTTTGCAATGCATCTCTGTTTTGTTTTGTGTTTGTAGCAAAGCCAGTAACTCATTATGAAGAGAATATTGAGTTTATGATTGCAAGACAAAAGTCCAGAGATATTTTATCAAGAGCTGTGGCCCCTTATTTATAGAACAGGGATAAAAGAAGGATATAAAAAATAAACAAACAATAAAACAAAAGAGATCACAACACTCACTTCTCCTTCAGTTAAATGCAAAGAGAACTTTTCTCTCCAAGAAGGATGAAACAGAGCTACATTTTTATTCAAGTTTATACCCAAATACTGAATTAGTCCCAGGTTTATAAATCCTTCATTGCAGCCCCAGACAATCTCATCTAAAGATTGTAATAAACAACAACAAAATTATATATGTGAACCACAAACCTTCAGAATACCACTAATACATCTGCAAGTTAAGCCACAGAAAGATTGTCTACAGTGATATCAATATTAACAGGATGTTGGCATTTGTAAAATCCAGAAAAGACCTGCAAGGTTTGGATGTTTAGAAAAATGTTCCCCAAAGAGAAAGCAGCTTGCGAAGCAGGACTGTATTCAGTTTTTGATGTGTGGAGACCTCAAACTTCAGGGCACTGAACAGCCATCTGTTGCAGGAGTGGGGTAGGCTGCCCTGTCTGGAGACAAGTCAGTGGTGTTCTGCTGCCATTTGCAAGGAAGCCCTGCATCCATCCTGAATATGTAGGAATGATGCCACTGTTCAGGCTTGCTCTCCACCAAGCAGATGGTACCCCTGTGACACTGCCCTGAAGGAAGGGGCAGCACTGGTTAATACTCAATGTGAGTGTGGACAATTACCCAAACCGGCTATATACACGACACATTTTAAAGGTGCAGATCGAAATGCACATCCAGCAAGCTATCAATACAGTAAGTACTTTGTGTGTTTTCACCAAATTTCCAGTTAATCTGTGCTATTTCTACTTGACTCTTCTAGAAAAATAAAGTATAACAATTAAGCATGTTCACATATGTATTTAAAAAAAATATTACTGAGCAGCTTACAAACCTAAAGTCCATTTCCTTTACTGTAAGAAAGATACTGTGATATTTAAGAATCTTCTACTATCCCACCAAACTGTAGCTTCATGTTCATTTTGGTTGTGAGGATAAACTCCTATATTTTAAAGTATTTAAACTCAGTTATTTTATGTATTATATAATGTATATATCTATCCCTATTTTATTTGGAATATTCTGCTGATTATGTATAGCAATCCAATGATGGAAATATTAATTCATTCAGCAAACATTTACTGTGAGTTTACTCTAGGCCTGGCCTGATACTAGGCACTGGGAAATAAAGATAAATAAGATGGTTCCAAATTCAGAGAGCTCAGGGTATAACAGAGAGCATAGCTAAGCTGTGTCATAAGGTGCATGAGCATAACATGAGTGCAGGGTATTAAAAAGTACTGCATTCTTAAAAGTTGGTTTTTAAAATAAATGTTAGGTAATGACTTTTTAAAAAAATAGAAATTTGTCTGCCTTTAAATGGATAGGTGCATTCTCCTATTTCTAAGAAAATTATTTTCCAAGTTTCATGCTTTTTTAGCGGCAAGTCATATAGAAAAACAAGTCTGTTTCCACAAGTATTTTAGTTATTAAGAATGCCTATTACAGATCTTGATTGCACTATTAAATTCCTTAAGTTTTTCAGGTGATGGTACTGGACTTCAGCTCCAAGTTTTGCCCCTTTAGACAATGATGTTATCCAGGTTTTTTTCTTCCTCCCAGAGAAACTCAATCGACTTCTTCAGCCTTTTCCATTCCAATATACCATATCACAATTATAAAAAATAATATTAAGTTAATATTTATTGAACAGTTAGTATGTCAAGCACAGTTCTAAATACATGAAATATTGCAACTTCAATCCCATGAGTTAGGTATTACTATCATCAACAGGACACAGAACAATGATTCTCAAACTTTTTTAGAAACTTTTTATACTCTGAAAAAATATTAGGACTCCAAAGAGCTTTAATTTATGTAGGTTATACCTACCAGTGTTTACCATATTCAAAATTAAAAGACTTTAAACATATATTAATTTATAGTATAATATGTATACTACATATACTAATCTATTTGAAAAAATAATTTCATTATAGATAAATAATATGTAATTATGAAATACAACTATACAGAAAACTAAAATTAGTATAAAGAATGGCAGTGTTTTTAGTTTTGCTAATGCCTTCCATGTCTGCCTAACAAAAAACGACATCTGGATTCCCATAACTACTTCTGCATTCAGGATGTTGCAGTGTTCCACACTGAGTAGCCTCTGGCAAACCACTGTACACCCATGAGAGTGAAAAAGACAAATAACATTAATATTCTTATAAAAACAGCTTTGAACTCTGAATTCTTGAAAAAGTTGTAGGGCCCCTGGAGCCCCCAGCCCACAGTCTGAGTGTTCTTGATGTACAGGGACGCCTACCTTCCCTGGGCAACCTAAGGCTCAAGTAGTCTGGAAAACATGCCCACTGTGCCCTAGCTCTTTACTTCAAATACAACCACACAGGTATTTCTATATTTGCAAAATAGTAATGAATATTTATGTAGCTAAAATCTCATTTGCTAGAACTTGTGCCTCTCTATTTACCATCAGCTATAAAACACTGCCTCTACTGCTAGAAAAGGAATCACCAATTCAAACAGGCTGGACCTGAGACCCTTTGCTAAAAGGCATGCACCTGGAAGAACATCTCCTCCAGCAACAAAATACAAAGAAACTATAAGGGACTAAAAATAACTGTGTGCATGTGCAAGTGAAGCAAATCATGGACAACAAGATACAAAGAGACCAAAAAAAACCCAACTGCCACTTCTGAGGAGCAGGGAGCAAAGGCAGGGCACTGCATGCCCTCTGAACATACCACCACCAATGCAGTGGGTAAACCACCTAAGCCACCCCTCCACTGGACTCCTGGATATACCTCTACCTTCACCAAATATAAGGAACCAGCTTGTCTCCCAGATCTGGGAGTGAGTGAGGAAGAGAACCTGTTGCTTCTCCAAGCTCTGGCCCCCATAACTACACCAGCGGCCCCAATAAAGCCTTGCCTGAATTTCCTGTCTGACCTCTGATCAATTTCTATTGATTAAGGAGGCCAAGAACCCTTGTCAGTATCACAATAATGCGAGAAATAATGATGGACAGGGAGGCCTGGAGTGCTGTGATTCATGGGGTAGCAAATAGTCGGACACGACTGAGTGACTGAACTGAACTGAACTGAATGGGGATCTTTAAGGATAAAACTTTCCTGACTACTTGAAGGGCAATCAATAGGAAAATTTCTGATCAAACTTTTCAAGGACATACTGACCAAGAACTATGAACCTACATTTCTGGCAGAGTAGAAGAAAAATACTAATGATATTCCCCACATAAGCCTATGCTCAGGCACACATTTTGTTCCAGTTAACATCCCCCCGACCCATTTTTCCCTACAAAGATCTCACCAAGTGCCCAAAGGGAAATGAGGTAAACGATTCCTATCATTTATACCTTGGGGCAGAGAGTCACACTCTAAATTCTTGGAGAAAAGTTTCAATAAGTTATCCGCCTTCCCATTTCTGAATGGGCCCCACGGATAAGAGCATGTGTGTGAGAGAAAGAGGAGAGCAGGTCTGCCCCCCCAGGAGACCTAGAACCATTCTCTGCACACACACAGGCGGCCTAGGGAGGCATCGGCCACAGAGGCAGGACAATGCCGAGTGCCAGGTGCGCCTGTGGAGTGGGCAGATGGGGAGATGCACAGGCCCTAAGTAATGGTTAAATTAATTAGCCTTCCAAAACAGATCATTTAATTACTCATCCACTTGGATATTCAGAGCGAGAGGAGACTTAAGAGAAACTTTGGGAGCTATAACCCAGATGAAAGAAATGTTTGTACAACTCTTTCCAATACATAATGTCAGTGTTCACCCCAACACTTTTACATACCAAAAATCACCCTTTTTTCCATATTTCAGAGGACTCAGTTAAAATCCACAATGCATAAAAGGCAGTAAGTTGAGAGTGGTTCTAAATTGGTGACCTTAAACGATCTGGGGCACCAAAACTTAAGGCAGCATACACACCCACTGACTTTGAGAGCGAGAGAGAGAGAGGCAGTGTAGTAACAGTGTGTTTTGCTAATTAACCAAATTCCCTTTCTACCAAAAAAAAAAAAAAAAATTAACACACTTTTTAGAGAATTCAATATATTGGAATACAGAGATCAAAAGTAAAAACAAATGCACACTATAATTTCATTTGCCTGAATTCCTGAAGGTCTTCTATCCACATGCTGTTCCTCATGGTGCTTTCTGAAGTGCTATCAATTTTTTTTCCAACTTGCTAAATTTCTTGAGAATTTGCTAAAAGTTCTCTAAATAAGACATCACGTAAGTATTTTAGACTTTGAAGAATAGGTACGTGTATATGTATTACTGAATCACTTTGATGTACACCTGAAGTTAACACAACACTGTTAATCAACTATAATATAAAGATAAAAAAAACTGTTCTACAATGAACGTTCTTCCATTCTCAAAAATGGTGTCTCAAATGATACCTACATGTTCATTCAGTGGTTCACTAATTCATCCATACAGCCACTCGTTCCACCCACTGTATCCTTATTGCTTACCAGTTTCTCACCTCCACTGGGTGTTAAGACCCATGCAAGTAGGACTTCAAGGTCTTTGTGTGTCAGAGGCACAGACACATCCTCAATGAATGAAAGATCATGCTTCAGGGCAAAGACAAACTATGGACTTGAGGCAAGACCATAAGCTGTCTTCTGAGTATCTGTACTGAGTATCAGAGTTAGTCCCATGTCCCAGAGCTTAACAAAATGTGCCAATAGTAAATTCTACTACTAACAACACACTTGCAGAACTCTGCTCATTTGAGATGAACCAGCGAAGAAACATTTCTGGGGTTTCTCTCCTGTATTTCTAATACTTAGAATTATTAGCTTTCACTAGAAGAATACATGCTTTCATCCCAACATGTTTTATAAACACAGGGTCTACTAACTTTATTGAACACAACACTGAGTTAAAACAACCCCATTTTATTCTCTTCTTTTTGTGGGGCAGAAGAAAATTCCAAAGATCTTCAACATAATGTGTATCTAATATACATAATACGACAAAAAACTCCCCCCATTTAATATAGGAAATTTGAGTCTTAACTTCTGCTACAACTTCTTTCTTGAATGTTAAGCAAAGTTTAAGGACTTTAAAAAAGATCTTCTTGAGACACACTTTATGAGTCATTGAAGAGCTATTTAATTTTTTAAACTTTAATATCTGTCAATTCTGAAAAACCTAGATTTCTGAATGAGGATTCCTTAGGCTTCTAAGTTTTCTAAGAAATGTGAACTTTTGTACGTTCTCATATACTACACCCATAGTTCTTCCTTTAATATTAAAATTCCACTAAAAAAGATACATCTAGGTTTGTTTTATGCCTGTCAATTAAGGAAAAAAATGGAAAAACAATAGAACTTCATTAATAATGCTTGATTTCCGTCCATCAATTTTAGTAACATTCAAAAGGAAGGAGCTGTAGTGTCATTTAATATGTAAAGAGAATTCTTAAAGAAAACACACGTTAACTATCTCCTAAGGAGCATTACATACCTGTGGGTATGTGAGACAAAAGCCTTTATATGACAATTAATTTGGTTTTCATGGCTTTCAATTATCAATAGCCCTGAAATCTCATTCTGTCTCTATTTTCACGAAGGTCCCAAGACAGTATCTGTGAGCAGACTAAAGCCATCTGTCTAGACCAAGACAAATAAGGCTTTTGGGTTCCTACGGGAATTAAGTTGGAGATAATGAAGAAAGCCATGGTAAGGCTGCAACACAGAACACAGCCTATCCTCTAAGTACTCCTTCTTCATCTGTGGAATGAGCTACACATACAAGGTTAATTTGGCTCAACAACGTGGTGGCCACATAGAATGGATTAGCAATTCCATAGATTTGTCCCACAAATACTGTCATGTCTATTGTTTTGGAAGAGGCTTCCCAGGTAGTGCAGTGGTAAAGAATCCACATGCCAAAGCAGGAGATGCAGAAGACCCAAGTTCAATACTTGAGTTGGGAAGATCCCCTGGAGGAGGAAATGGCAACCTGCTCCAATATTCTTGCCTGGAAAATCCCATGGACAGAGAAGCCTGGTGGGCTACAGTCTATGGGGTCACAAAGAGTTGGACAGGACTGAGAAACTAAGCGTGCACATACTATGTTGGAAGCATCTTGCTGATCTCAGATACAAGTAAGGCTTAATCCCTGTAGTCAGAAACCATCATGTCTCAGAAAACAGAGTCTCAGTGTTATGAGTTAAACTGTGTCCCCCTAAAAATTTGAATGACTTTATATGTTGAAGTCCCAACTCCCAGTACCTCAGAATGTGACCTTATTGGAGGCAGTGTTTTTACAGAGGTAATCAAGTTAATCCAATATGGCTGGAGTCCTTTAAAAAGGGGGGTAAATTTGAAGATGGGTATAAACAGAGTATACCATGTGAAGACAAAGAAAGAGATTATGAAGATTCTTCTATAAATCAAAGAACTACCAGAAAACCAGAAGCTAGGTAAAGGGCATGGAACAGATACAATCAGAGGAAGCACTGTGCCAACACCTTGATCTTTTATCTGTAGCCTCCAGTACCATGAGACAAAACATTTCTGTTATTTAAGCCAGTGAGCTTGTGGTACTTTGTTAGGGCAGCCCTAACAAATTAATATATTCAGATACACTTTAATTTTAACATAAAATCTACCAAGTATATGTGTTTGGACATAATCCCTCTCTCTACAAGCAAATATACACATAACTTAGTAAAATATAATGGCTTCGGACTTCCCTGGTGGCTCAGAGGTTAAAGCGTCACGCTCCAATGCAGGAGACCCGGGTTCGATCCCTGGGTTGGGAAGATCCCTGGAGAAGGAAATGGCAACCCACTCCAGTATTCTTGTCTAGAGAATCCCATGGACGGAGGAGCCTGGTAGGCTACAGTCCAGTGGGTCACAAAGAGTCAGACACGACTGAGCGACTTGACTTCACTTCACCCCAAGCAAGTGTCGTATAGTTTTAGTAGGAGTATGTACTTCTGACCAAGAGAATCAAGGAGGTCTTTATAGAGGAAATGGTAGTCACATTTAGACAAGCTAAGGACTCTGATGCTGGGAAAGGTTGGGGGCGGGAGGAGAAGGGGACGACGGAGAATGAGATGGCTGGATGGCATCACCGACTCTGTGGACATGAGTTTGAGTGTACTCTGGGAGTTGGTGATGAACAGGGAGGCCTGGCGTGCTGTGATTCATGGGGTCGCAGAGAGTCGGACACGACTGAGCGACTGAACTGAACTGAACTGAAGAGCTATATAATAAGTCCGAAGGCAAACCTAGGAATTTATGACTATAGAACTATAAAGTATTTATTGCAAAGTTGTTCCTATTGTTTCTCATCCAATAAACTCACTTCTTTTACCATGCCACTTCTCAAGGAAGTTCAAGAAGTCTATATGAATGACTCAAATGGCACACTTCATATGAGGTTTTACGAGTTGTGTAAGTATTTTATATATCCTGAAATCAAATCTCTTATCAGAAATATGATTCTCTGTCAGTGGTTTGCCTGCATATTTTCTTAATGATGACTTTTGATAAGCAGAAGTCTTTTTAATAGTGATGAACTATAAAATCAATTTAAAATAAAATAAAATAAAATAAACTTCTAAAACTATACATTGTCTTAGCCACAAAGACATTTTTAGTTCTTTCATCTTTGTATAGCTTTTACTAAGACTACTGTGACAGAGGATGATATGATTGGATGGCATCACAGACTCGATGGACACGAGTTTGAGCAAGCTCCGGGCTATAGTGAAGGACAGGGAAGCGTGGCGTGCTGCAATGCGTGGGGTCGCAAAGAGTCAGACATGACTGAACGACTGAACTGAACTGAAAGGCTACTGTGTTATCTAGTATAAGATAAAGTGCTGCCTCCTTGTGCTATTATAGGAATACTGACTTAGTTGGTCTTTCAGAGTGGGGATGATTTGCAAACATATTTACGCTGGCTGCCACCTTCTCGCTTGTAACTACACTTAACTCACTCTCTGGCCGCCACCCTCATTACAGGGATGTGCACTGGTCACTGGCAGATAATAAGGAGTTAGGAGTCATGTGTAGACCTGGAACTGGTCTGTATAGAGACAGAATCCATGATCAGGCTCCCACTAACGTAAGTCTCTCCCAACAAGCCATTATCAAGCCTTAGAACCACTATTAATTTTCTGATTTTTATAAACCATCCAACTTAATAACCTTCTCTGAAGCATTCAGGAAGAATAATTTTGGAACCTTTGATCATCTGCCAGTTCATATTAATGAATCCATAATCTATCAGAACCTAGTTCACTTACTTTACTTTCAGAATTTTCATTATTGAGCTTTGTAACCTGATTAAATTCTTTTTTTTTTTCTTTCTCTAATCTTTTCATAGGAAATGTATGAGTATAGTTTTTCCTGGTTGTAACAGAAACAAACTCCAGCTAGCATAAGAAAGATGAATCTTTTTACTGAACAAATTATAGTATTTTAGGAGCAACTTCACCACCAAACCCTAGAAAGGGCAGAACCCGGAGCATGTACAGAATTGATTTACCTTCTCATTAGGCGTGGCCATAATGCTTGAGCTTAGTTCTGGGAACTTCTGGTTTCTATTTCTCACCAGTTTCATATTTTAAATTCCCTGGAATAAGATCCTGATTGGCACAGCTTGAGTAGGGCACACCCTTTGAGTTGATGGGCCTTGGCCTGGAGGTCAAGGTCACCCAGCACATTCTTAGACATACTCCTCACTAATATGGGCTGGGAGCTGTTCTCAGAGAAGAAAACAGTCTATTTTATGGGTTGATAATATGTGTTTCCTTCTCTTTGGAAAATGGTTTCTATAGATTTCCTAATTAATCTTTACTTGGACCTGTGGCAAAACTAAACAACCAGATATCATACTTTTTCTTAATTTAATAATTTTTGCATTTACTTTAATTGGACTAACTCCTTTTAAAATACTGGGCTAGAATGGAGCCTATACCTTGCTTTCTTCATATCCTCTTGACCCTTCCACTATCTCTGTGACTTAAAAATTTATATTGAGCACATTTCTCACTATGCTTTCTATATATTGTCTTACTAGCCCTACTGTCACCATTACTTAATTTACATTGAGCACATTCCTAGCAATACTATTAACTATGAAACATTCTGTACATGTTCACACAGTACACATAATATTAAAACTAGAGAGAAGACTCTCAGAAGATATGAAAAAATCAGGGTGTATCTTCACCCCCTAGCTCCTGTCCCTTACACCATTATCAGTAAGTCTATTCAAAATACCAACAATAGCATTTCAAGACAATTTGTATCTTTGGAAGGCACATTTAAAGGAATGCCAATGTAGGCAAGCTAGAAAATAAAAGCTCATATTTCCCTATATTCTTTGTAAATAACCTAACTGTGGCCAACTACATATACTATTCAATAAGCATCTGAACTGAGCAGCCAGCAAAAAGTCAACAATGGGAAATTTTAGATGGAAAAGACGACATGGGTGAAAAAACAGAATCTAATGTCTGAGAAACCAATCTGTGAAATCATATAATATATGTGACTTAAGACCCTAGTGGGGAAAAAAATTTCTCAGATATATGACCATATAGGATACTCTCAACAGAAGTAAAAGTGTTTTAGAAAAAAGGAAAACAACTCATATGCAAACAACAGCAGATGTTTTTGAAGAATAATAATAGCACAACAACCAGGCAATAAAACTAATTCTGTCAAAACAGGTTACTGTAAACTTTCCGTTTATAGGTAATTAAATCTAAGCATTTAAATTACCTGTTTTAATATCACGGCGAGAAAGAGAAACATTTGAAAAATGAAGGCATCTTTCGTATCTTAAAACAAGAGAAGAGAAAGTCAGGTAGTGAGTAGTTTAAATTCAACAAAAAGGCATTTTTGGAAGAATGACAAGCACTCATCATCCTCAAGGCAGAAGGTGGTTGAAGAAGTGAGGAATCATTTCTTAACAAATTTTGGTCACATTTAAGAAACTAGATAATAAGAGTAATAACAACAATAATTAATACTCACGTTGTGATTACATTCCAAGCATGTTAGTTATTAATTCATTTAATCTTCATCCTAACCAAAAAGTAGGCACTATTGTTTTCCCCATTCTACAGATAAGGAAAATAAGGCAGAAAAAGATTATTTATCTGCTAAAAGTTCTTGGAGGTAGTGATTGATGATGTCAGGATTTGGAGGCAGACACTCTTGGTCTCAAAGCCCCATTCTCATCTGAATGCTGTGCTATCCATGTAATTCTAGTGTGTGTGAATGTGTGCTCAATTGTGGCCGACTCTTTGTGACCCCAAGGACTACAGCCCACCAGGCTCCTCTGTCCACAAAATTCTCCAAGCAAGAATACCAGAGTAGGGTGCCATTTCCTACTCCAGGGGATCTTCCCAACCCAGGGATCAAATTCATGTCTCTTGCATCACCTTCATTGACAGGCGAAGTCTTTACCACTGTGCCACCTGGACAGGTATAATTCTAGCTGGAGTTAACAATTTTTCTTGGCTCATTGTTGTTCAGTAATATGGACACTAAAGATCTGTGTGAATTTCACAAGAAACTCTCAAAATCCATTTTCATTCCCTCTGAGAGTCAAGCAGCTGAAGAGGCAGAACAGAGGTATGGTTAACAGAACAGACTCTACAACCAGACTGCCTGGGTTCAGAATCCAAGCTCACCCACCCACCAACTCATTGACTGAGGGGAAGTTACTTACCCTCCTGAGACAGAATGTACTATCACTCACAAATACAGATTGCCCCTTTGCTGGGGAAACATTTTGGCTTCCCCACCTCAGTGATACCAGGCTTGGCAGGAGACCCACATTGGCAATGAAATGTTGAGTAGAAGGAACATGTGTAACTTTGGGGCAGAAACTTGTAGAGCTAGGACAAAATCTATCATGATTATCTTCTTCATTGTGATCAGCATTGTTTGAGAAGGAGGCTGGCCTGGGTCCTGGAGTGAGGCAGCCTTGAAGCCAAGCAGCTGACGCACCACAGACTCCTGCTGGGGTAAGAAATACACCACTGCGTTTACAACCCACTATAATTCGGGGCTGCTTGTCGCATACTGGCTCTCTTGTCTCATACACTCTCTGTGCTTCAATGTCCTACACTTGCTTTTAGGGTTGCTATAGGAATTAATGTATTATTTTTATGAAGTGTGTAGAACACACTTGTGGCTGGCAAGCTGTATGGAAGTGTTCATGCTTATAACCATTTTTATCTATAACTGGTAGGAGATAAGTATTAGTGAGCCAGACACTCACATGGAAAAAAACACAAGGAGAGAAAAAATTGCTAGAGGAAGCATTTCTGGTACTAATCAAATCCAATGCTTCTCTAATTCTCAGATTCTTTCAACTCAGTCCTAATGTTCTACTGGTTGCCTTTTGGGCTTTTTGCACACTTCTCTTCAATGTTCCCAGTAACCTTTTTCATTTATTGACAATCCAGGACTGTAATATTCAAGACCTGAAGTCTCTAGGTTTCCTTCTACAAGATCTAGTCAGTTCTTTTGCCCACGAAGATGCACCTCTTTCATTTCCTTCAGCTGTCATTTTGGAAACAGAGTTGAACATCAGTTTTTCCACTGATGGAAGACAATTTGAGTACGATCACAGCAGCTGCTATCTCTAAGGGTGAAGGATTACATAACTTTGACAAGTTTTTTGCTTCATGACTTCTGACCGGCTTTAGTTTCCTAATGTACAATATTTTATGTAAAAGCTCCTGTTTCACAATGAATGTTCCACCCAACCTGCTTCCAGGGGATGCTGCCGATGACAACTCTGTACGTTGTGGCAGATACTGAGAAAGAGAAAGTAACTGTTTGGTGCTTCTAATCTATCTTAGAGATCACAGGCCACTAATATGGGAGCCCAAAGAGATCTTTCACAACACCACTCTTATTTTAGAGAGGAGAAAATGAAGCGTCAAAGAGGCTGACTACCTTGTTGAGAAAAATTAAAGTCTGAGCAAGAGCAGAGTCATTATCTACAGGAATCAAACCAGAGGTCCTTCCAGGCTAATTGTGTTTATAGGAAAAATATTTGGTGGCATGAACAAATCTGTACAAACTACAAAACATGCTAAATACTTAACAAATTCATTGACTCCATATTACTGTGCATCTTATTGGGTTTTAATCTGACCTATTCAGCTTACTGGGGCTTTTTTGGTGGTGCTGGTAGTAAAGAACCCGCCTGCCAATGCAGGAGACGTAAAGAGATGTGGGTTCAATCCCTGGCTCGGGAAGATCCCCTGGAGGAGGGCATAGCAACCCACTCCAGGATTCTTGCCTGGAGAATCCTCATGGACAAAGAAGCTTGGCAGGCTACAGTCCATAGGTTCACAAAGAGTCGGACACAACTGAAGCAAGCGGGTGAGCAATTCAACTTACTAAGAAAGATACAGTAACACAGTCCCATTTTTCTATGCTCATATGTGATGTAGGACCAAGTCAGTATCAGGGCTTAACTAAATTAAGATATAAAACAGAGACCAATTTGTTTATTACATCAAAAGCAGTTACTTGCTAGATAAGTAACTCATCAGCTATTTGCTCTGAAATAAAATGATTACCATGTCTATCACATCCACCAAAAACTGTAACAGGCAATAAATGGGATCAATCTTCAAAAAATAAATATACTACAGGTAGCTGCTTTTGACTGTAGAAAATAAAAGCCAAAGTTATTTCAAGCATTTATCACTTCAATGATTTCTAAATTTGCTTCTCCAAAAGAAAAGTACTAGAGATTAATAAATTTTACATAAAAGCAAATAGAATGTGTAAATTACTAAGGGGTTGACTTCCTTTTGATTCTAGACATTTTCCCAAGCTCAAAAAAGACATTCACTCAAGTTTTGTATGACTTCTGTGTAATCATCTCCCCTACAACTAAACAGGTAAATAAAGGATGTACTTTTTTTAGTGGATAATGATAAACCTGAGATTTGTAGCTAAAAACATTCTTGATCACAAATGCTTTGTTATTTTCTTTGCTCCTTGGCTACACTCTCATGTCTAAAAGACAAAAATGAAAATAAAACGAGAAAAGGATTCTGTAGGCATCCACATACAAGAAAGGTTCAGTCCTAGAAAATCACAATAAAAACAGATCATCATAGATGGGAATTCCATTAAAGAAGGACAATATACTTTCTGTGGTGAAGGGCTCAATTCATTTTTTTTTTTAAATTACTGATAGACAAAGTCCGGAGCTGAAACACATTCTTAAGATCAAAGGCAAAAAAGCAATGTCCAAGTTAGTCCAAAAGAAAAGCAAACCTAGCAACAGACAGATTTTCTTGCAAATGGAGAATGTCTTTAGTACAATACAATAAGTCTGTTGTATGTGACACCTTGATAAATTAAAGAAACAGAAACACTGTCACAAAAGAAAAGGAAGAAAGGAAGGAAATTCACAAAACAGTGCCCACAGAAGATGGATAAGAACATTTTTAGAGAATACGTGCATTGATTAAAGGCAGGCAAGGAAAACAAGATAGCTGCTCTATCTGGCTCACCCCCTACTGCACATGCCCTATTGTATTGTTTCTTTTGGCACTAACTACAAGAGAGCCTCATCCTATGTCTAATAATACTATTATTTATAAAATAGAAGAAAAACATCCTGATAAGAATATACCTCAATAGGAAAAAGTCTCCTTCTATATAATCTGAGTGTCCAGATGAAAAAGAAATGCCTTTTCAAAGTAATAACAATTACAAAGTGACCAGTGAACAAGATAAGCACTTGCAGAAGGAACCACACTGAATCTATTCAACCAACCAGCTTTTCTGTCGTGTGAACCCAAGAATGGATAACTGCTCCTCACTGGGAAAACCTGCAGTGCTGTCAAAATCAGTCAATGCCAGTATATGGTCGGGGGTGGGGGGGAGGAAATCATTATAGAAAAAAAGAAAGTCAAGAGAGAAACACAGGAAAGGGTAACAATACAAGTTGTAATTCTGTATTCAACCTTATATCCATTGACCTGTTATATTTAAGTCAATATGGAAGATACAGGGTTTTCAAATGTACACACATCCACATCAGCCCCTGTCCTCCAAAAGCTAGAACTTATAAACTACTACTTTGGGCTCTGATTTTACCAACACTCATTTCTTGCAAGTATAAATAGAATGTTCAACTCTGTAAGTGAAGTTATTTTCATATTCTGGCCAGCATCCCCATATTAATATATTTTTGCTGCAAAGTACATTTCTATTATATTGAAGTAAAAAATCAAAATAGAATGCATATTTTCAGAAGTCCAAGTTTATGAACAACCTATTGAATGATGTTTCCTATTTCATAACTTTATATGCATGATATGTACACCTAACTACATTTGAATACCAACCATCTTACATATGAAGTACAATCTGATCAGGTATTTCAGAGATGATGCTGATAATTTGCTGGAGTTGGAGAAGAGTAAAAAAAAATCCATAATACAATTAGATAGTACTTACTGAGCCATTAAATGTGGCAGCCACTGTCTTATATGCTGTCACCTCTATTATCTTATTGAATCCTCACAAATCTATCCTTCTTACAGATGAGTAATAAGACCTTCTAAATGAACAGTCATTTAAACTTTAAACCACTGCACTAAACTTCTTCAAGCCACACACCTCCAGAGGAGATTCTGTGGAACCTAATCCATTGTTGGTTATGAATGGAATTTTACACTGCTTTTGAAACATGATCAAATCAAGGATGATTCCAGCAATAATTCCCCAGCAGTGTCTGTAACCAGAAGTGCCAGATGGCAGGGTGAGGACTTTTGAGCCAACCCTGCCCCTACCCTTAGGAACAGGCCTAAGAGTTCAAAATAGCAAATTCAGGCACGTAGTTCAGAGAAGCATCTTCTGACAGGTATGGGGAAAGGTCCAGACTTGGAAAAGTCCAGAATGTTTCCCAAAAGCCAGGTTCTATGAAGGGGATTTCAAAGCTAGTGGTCAGCTGGGAGTTTATGTTTCAACGACAGAATTCCAGTTTCTACAAGGGATGATAGCAATGTGATAAACAGCCTGAGATCAGCTGAAGCACAGGGCAGAATTTCAAGGGATCTACTCTGAATAGGTCAAATCAGAAACAAGGATAATCTGAATATACAAGCATATGCTTTTAAGTTTACTCTCCCATAACACTTTTAAACAAATTAAAATGTATTATCTCACTCTTCTGTTCAAACCGTGGGAACAGAGTAAGTCCCCAAATGAGTTTTGTTTTGAGAGCACGTTCACAAGTCCAATATGTTCATTAAGTCCAACAAAGTTAGCCTAGTTCCCCAACTAACACAGTCAACTATATAGTACTGTACTGTAATAGGTCTGTAATACTTCTCACACAAATAATAAACAAACACAAAAAATAAAACATTTTTAATCTTACAGTACAGTATCTTGAAAAGTACAGCAGGACATCTTTGAAAGTTTGCAACTTGAAGGTTCACATGCAGGGGACTTAGTTTTCTGGACCCTGATAGGCTCATTTTGAGAAATGGTGAATCTAGATCTCTCTGGCACCGATGCACCATGATGAAGAAGCCAGCCTTAGGAACATTAATTCCAGTACTGACCATCATGGATTTCTTGACACGTTGCTCACATCTGGAGAAATCTGTCAAGAACAAAATCTAGACTAGCCTGCAGTTTTGTTGACTTCTACTTTTGACTTTTAGCCCTTCACCGTGAACTAAATTCTGTGGATTCATTCTAATTTTCAGAGAAAGATAATGGAAAGTGTGACATCAAATCTTACTTTTAAAATATTTATCTAAAGTTTTAAAGATTGGTTTTGCTTTCTATAAGAACAGCCAATGTTAAAGCAAGAACTAAAAAATAAATACCACTTTAATAATAAAATAATTTTTCAGACAGAGGAAGCACTTCATTCTTAAATCTATACAAATATAGACATGAGTCATTAGGCCAGTTGAAAACTAGAGGCCAAGTCTAGAATCATGGACCATGTCTCCCTCAGTATCATGCTCAATGCCCAGTAGGCCTTGGTAGATGATTACTGAACTAAATTTTTCTAACATCTAAGTCTCAGATTCTCCATCTTTAAACTCAAGTGATAATGTAATCAGGGGCTTTCCTGATGGCTCAGTGGTAAATAATCTGCCTGCCAATCCAGGAGACATGGGTTTGATCCCTGGGTTCGATCTCTGGGTCCAAAAGATCCCCTGGAGAAGGAAATGGCAACCCACTCTAGTATTCTTGCCTGGGAAATCCCATGGACAGAGGATCCCGGCAGGCCACAGTCCACACAGTTGCACAGAGTCGGACACAACTTAGCGACTGAGCATGCACACATTATAATATAATCATTTCTCATTATTTATACATTACATATTTGCAAATTTGCCTACTCAGTAAAATGTATTTGCAACCCCAAAATCAATACTTGAAGTGTTTTCATGATCATTTGCAAACTTGAATAGAGCAGCAGAAAATGTGAGTCATCAATGCCTACATTGCTAGCTGAGGTTGAACAGGGCAATACTCTGTAGCTCTCATACCGTAAACAAGCATCCTTTCCAAGTTCTAGTTAGTGCCATGTTTTTTTACACTTCTGTGTTTTTGCTGTTTGGACCCTCAAATGTAGTGCTGAAATGTCATATATTGTCCCTAACTGAAAAAAATCTATGATGTATCTTATATATAGAACATATATATTAGATCAGTTTAATTCAGATATGAGTTACAAAGCTGTTAGCCATGAGTTCAATGTTAAGGTATCAACTATATTAAATAAGTTATTTTTTAAAAAAAACATACATAGAACATACATGAAGATAAAGTGCTGACTGGATGATGAAAACATTATCACCAGAGGCTAGTAGAAACCGAACTCTGTATTTCCCTTAGGAGTGATGATTCATTATGCACCAAATCAATGTTTGCAGCAAGCTTCTAGAACATCACTACCATGAATTATAAGCAGTGACTGTCCTTACTCAATCAGTGTGTTTTAGATCTGAGAAAAGGTAAGTTTGGAAAATGCTGGTGAAGTGACCAGCACAAGTAGGCACTTAAGGAATCTGACCCATCTAAAGGTAAATCCAGTGTCTTCTCAGGTATGTGCAAGCAACATAATGTAAAACATCTACCTCTGATTCATTGTATTCCACAGAAGAGGGTATGAAAACATGAAATTGTGTTTAAATATATTCCTGAAGTTAGTATACTAGTAGAAGTTGGAAATACTAAGATTACCTATAATCAATCAAAAGGCATCTGAGTTCCAGGTCAAGTAAATAGAGCCTACTGGAATAGGCTATTAACTCTGCTACTTAGAAAATCATAACCTTTTATGCATAAAACTTTCAAACAAATCCAATTAAAATGGCAAATCAGACTTGAGCATATCAGTGACAATAGTTTGAAATTACAAAGTTGTCCTCATTGTAAAAAAATTCCAGGGTTTCAACATAAAGCAGAAACTCACCAATAAGAACTGCTCCTATTTAATGAATCTAGAGAATGTACTTTAGGAAACAAGAGTATTGTTTTAAAAACTCTGCCTTGATTAATTATGAAAAACAAATTGAAGAACTCACAATTGCACTCATTTCACATACTAGGGATGTGAAAATCCTGGCCACCTCAAGCGATGAGTTGACTCACTGGAAAAGAGTCTGATGCTAGGAGGGATTGCGGGTGGGAGGAGACGGGGACGACAGAGAATGAGATGGCTGGATGGCATCACCGACTTGATGGACATGAGTTTGAGTGAACTCCGGGAGTTGGTGATGGACAGGGAGGCCTGGCATGCTGTGATTCATGGGGTCACAGAGTCGGACACGACTGAGTGACTGAACTGAACTGAACTGAAGCAGAGATATAGACTGTGTGTGTGTGTGTGTTTCTGTGTGTAAAAGTGTAACAAAGTAACCTTTTCTTAGTAAAGATAAGACCATTTTAATTCAGATTTCACTAACTCAGAATCAAGAGTCTAGGCAGGTATTGCTTTGTTCTATAAAAACATTTGACAGGTAAAAGCACACTAAATGATATGAAAGGAGACTGAAGTTTTAGAATACTGTGCAAAGAATTTTTTTAAAAGCTTTTCAAGATTTTGAAAGCATCTATTTTCATACAACTTATTTATTTATTCATTCACGATGCATTAATTCCACACACATTTATTGAGTTCCTCTCTAGGCTGGCCATAAGAGACACACCCAGGAGAACAAGATACAGAAGAGCTTTCCTGAAGCTCACAATCTAGTAGGTGAGCAAACATGTCAACAAAGGCATCACAAGGTGATCAATACCATGAAAGATGGAACTGCAAAAGGAGAAAAACATTACTGAGCTGTGCTGTGCTGTGCTTAGTCGCTCAGTCGCGTCTGACTCTGCAACCCCATGGACTGTAGTCCACTAAGCTCCTCTGTCCATAGGGATTCTCCAGGCAAGAATACTGGAGTAGGTTGCCATGCCCTCTGCCAGGGGATCTTCCCAACCCAGGGACTGAACCCAGGTCTCCTGCACTACAGGCAGATTCCTTACCATCTGAGCCTCCAGGGAAGCCTTATGGAGCTGAGGCTGACGCTTTGAAAAATAACCCTTCAAGGGGTGGCCTCATCTTCACATTAGAGTATGGTTTCTCTAGGGGCCATGGTACCAATCAGCTCTGCTCTAATAGGAACACTTGAGAGATAATGCAACTCTAACTCCATATGGGAGGGAGGGAAACCTCACAAACTCAGACTAGTTTGATGGGCAACTCTCACCTTCACTGCCAAGTCACTTTTGCTGTCCACACCACAAGTTGAAAGCAAGTTAGCTGGAAGGTGGAGATACTGGATCCCACCTGTGTTGTTTCTGGCTGGGAAAGTCATTGGAGAGCACCCTGACTCTTGCCACTGAAAACATATGTAATCTCATGAAAGAGACAGTACACAATTTTCATTACCCTGAAGCTTGGCCAAGTGACGGAAAGTTGACACACCTTAGTTTCCCTCCGCAAACTGGAACTTCTTAATTTTATTAGTACCTCTTTTATCCCTTTCTCATCTCCCCTTGCTTTTAACTCAACAGGAATATGATGGATGTCCTTTCCTAGACTTAAGTTCTGAATATGGATAGTTTATCTGTTTGAGGCTACTGAAGAGGAACAGGATCAGTTGAAAGAACTCAATCCCCCCAGGTAGGTCATCTCCAAAGAAGCCCACACACACTAAAAGACTTTCAAGAGCCAAGAGCTCAGGGGCCTTGCTGCTTAGCAGGAAGCATCTTTGCCCACTCTGACCAACCAGGCTGTAATTAAGAGTCACCTTGGCCTCCATTGCTAATCCTTCCTTGGTACCATGAGGAAAAGGACCTGATCTACCGGGGCGATGCTGCTAGGAACCAGAAAGAAGGCAGAGACTCGGACATCTATGAGGATTCTAGACACAAGGCAAGAACCACATTTATTTGAGAATACTTTGTTCAACACAGTTCTGAGGGGAAAATGCCCAAGTAGGCTTGTGCCACCCGTGAAAGAAACTGACTCACCTTCTTAAGTCTTCTAAATGTATGCACACTATGGGACCATTATTCCAAATCCAAAGTCAAACAATACAGCTTCCAAACAAACAGAGATAAAATACTGAAGATAATGAAAAGAAGGTAGACCTCAAAAGTTATGACCCAAATGATTTCTCCAGCATAGCTTACACTATCATGATTCAGAGGATACCTTTTCTTGCTGCTGCTGCTAAGTCACTTCAGTCGTGTCCGACTCTGTGCGACCCCGACTCTGTGCGACCCCATAGACAGAAGCCCACCAGGCTCCCCCGTCCCTGGGATTCTCCAGGCAAGAACACTGGAGTGGGTTGCCATTTCCTTCTCCAATGTGTGAAAGTGAAAAGTGAAAGTGAAGTCACTCAGTCGTGTCCGACACTTAGCGACCCCATGGACTGCAGCCTACCAGGCTCCTCCATCCATGGGATTTTCTAGGCAATAGTACTGGAGTGATACCTTTTCTTAAGACTAAGGAAATAAATGTAGTAGCAGGTTCGGAGGGC
The DNA here is from genome assembly GCF_049115385.1 of Moschus berezovskii. Lineage (NCBI taxonomy): Eukaryota > Metazoa > Chordata > Mammalia > Artiodactyla > Moschidae > Moschus > Moschus berezovskii. The sequence continues at coordinate 73,145,985 of NC_142461.1, forward strand.
CTAGCATCCCAAAGAAACACTGAAACCTGTTTTTTAACACAGGTCTCAAGGAGGGTGAATTTAATGCATAATTTCATAGGAATCATCCCATTGGATGGAAAAGGCAGACCACAGGAAGAGATGAGGAAATCCCAGCTCTCAGAGGCAGCTAAAGAACTCTTCTTGTGGAACTTCTCTGGTGGTCCTGTGGCTAAGACTCCATGTTCGCAATGCATGGGGCCTAAGTTAGATCCCTGATTGGAGAAGTAGATCTTCCATGCCTCAGTTGAGTGCTCACATGCCACCAGTTTTTTTTTAAAAAAAAAAACACAAAACCTCTTTTCATGCTTTCATTAGGTTACTACCGCTACCATTCAGCACTTATACTTCTCTAGCCATTTTTTAAAATATAAATTTGTTAATTTTAATTGGAGGCTAATTATTTTACAATATTGTACTGGTTTTGCCATATATTGACATGAATCCGCCACAGGTGTACATGTGTTCCCCATCCTGAATCCCCCTCCCACCTCCCTCCCCATCCCATCCCTCAGGGTCATCCCAGTGCACAAGCCCTGAGCACCCTGTATCATGCATCAAACCTGGACTGGTGATTCGTTTCACGTATGATAATATACATGTTTCAATGCCATTCTCCCAAATCATCCCACCCTTGCCCTCTCCCACAGAGTCCAAAAGACTGTGTCTCTTCTGCTGTCTCGGTTAGACGGTTATCATTACCATCTTTCTCCACAGCTTTTCTAGGCAGCCTCAAGTGTGTACCCTCCAAAGCAAAACATTCTTTCTTCTTTCCAAGTGAATTGGATCTATGGTAACTTCTCATTTAATCTCATTCTTACCTAGACAGGGTTCCATGAATTCATGATTCATGAGAGAGCATTTAAAATGTCAAGAGGCTGAGCTCGAGCTTCCATTCTTCTACCATTTATATGGTTTCAGATAAATTACCACTTCTCTGGTCTCAGTTTTCCCATGACAAAGCAAGAGGAGTAGATAAAAGAGGATTAGTAAGTCCCTTCCATTTCATATTAATCTACCTGGTACCTTGTAATATATCGCCTTTTCCAAGTTAATAACCAACCTAGTTCCTTTATTAGGTCTGTAAAGAATCTGCCTGCAACACGGGAGACCTGGGATTGATCCCTGGGTTGGGAAGATCCCCTGGAGGAAGGCATGGCAGCCCACTCCAGTATTCTTGCCTGGAGAATTCTCAGGGACAAAGAAGTCTGGCGGGCTACAGTCCATGGGGTCTCAAAGAGTCAGACACTACACACGTGGCATACCTAAAACCCATAATGTAAAAACTAGTTTTAAAATACCATTTTACTGTTACTCAGGCTGGATTCCCATAATTATGGAATTTTTTATACCTGCCAGTCAAATCAGCCAAATGCCTTTATCAAAATCCATTTAATACATCATGTGGTGGCATCTTCCAAAATATGTTCCCTTGTTATGTTTACCAGAAAGAATTTGTAATGAGCAGCTGCCTCGAAATTAATTAATGTGTATAGCTCACATGATAAAGTAACAAGCCAAATCCCATTATAAGTAATATATTTTCAGTGCATAGCTCAAATTGCAAAGGACAGTGAAACTCCAGCTGATGGCCCATTTATTTAGAGCAGTATGTGAATCAACAAAATTACAGGAGCATGAAACAAACAGTTCTGTTCTTAATGTATATATTGAATAATAAATTCTATGAAGTACTATACCATGGAATTCTAGCAAATTAAAGAAACCTTATTGATCCTTCATTTTTTCCTATAAACTGTTAACCTTTTCTATATAGAACCTATATAGAAAAATTGGATCTGAATGCATTAGCTAGATTCTGATTTTACCCCCAAAATTATCAAGCCAAGGAATTATTTTATAGCCCATTAACTGATTACCTTCAAATATCTCTATTTTTCACTTACATCCTGCTCATGTGCTAAATTCCAACGCATTTTTGAAGGAAACCAAAGCAAGGTAAATAAAGCTGAAACCTTGCTTTGCCAACATTTTTAAAAAAATCAAAATCAGGTGTAATTGAAAGAAAATAGTTATATACCTTGCTGGCACTTGTTCCATTTTTTAGAACAAATGTTCATACTCACCTAGGGGATGTTCCATCTGCTTCTCTCATTTTAGTTTTCATGCTTTGCTTTAATTCTTATACACAGATAAATTACTAAGATCTTACCGTCTCAAAATAAATAACCCTGCTCTCGTTTTTTCAAATCATAGTCTACCAAAAGTGAAATAAGATTTTTTTCAGAAAGTGGTATTTTTAACAATCTTTAAGTTAGCAGAAAAGGAGATCTTATCATCACACCATTTGGGGAAAGTACCATTTCTAGAACTGCATAATGGTATAACTGTATATTCTACAGTTTTGAACTTTGCCAGGCAAATATAATATCTATTCTCTTGGAGCCTAAAATCCAAAATTAATGTGTAGGTAGATTTCAAAAAGATAAAAAAGCAATCAAGCTGATAAAAAGCATTAAATAGATATACAGTAAATAACACAAGTGTACATCAAGGCATGAATGTCTGTGGCTTGGTACATCAGGTCAGTAGAAGAGTGACATGGAATCACAGAAGTGACAAACCATGACTGTACCAAAGCCTCAGTGAAAAGCAAAAGCTTTAGTACAGCACCCATTCATTTTGCCTTCCCCATGTCCCACCTCCGAGGTCCCCAAAGTAACTGCATAACTGATTAATTTCTCATCCAGATGGCTGGCGTCCTGTAGACAGACTTAAAATGCTGCCTGTGTCTTGGGCATGCTTATTCAGTGAGTCTTGAAAGCCATTATTCACTAATTTCACATGAAAATGAAATTTCAGCTTCCCATTGTGTACAAATAACTTGGCCACTTATGCCACGCACAAAAAGTGCCTTTTGCCAGGCAGGAGTGGACGGCTGGAATGCAAAAGCCTTCTTGTGTGCTTCCCTGGCTCAGGCCCAAGCCAGCATATGGCGGCCCCACCAACCAACTCCATATATCAATAGAATACTAGGTGAATGCTTTAAGCAAGCCCTAATAATGTGATTTACAAAGCACACACTGGATGGTTGCTGTTTGCCTCTATTTTCATTCAGGATAGAAGATTAATCTTATTTCAAATAAAAGCATTTGGTGATATGTTGCTCCCTTGCATCCACTCTCCCAACATGATCTGCTGCTAGTATTTTGGTGTATCTAGAAACAATCTTGAGTTTCTAAGCTTTCTTCCTTTATTGTTTTCTTACTCTACAATGCAATCCTCAACATGGGCTTCTTTTCTGTTTCTCATCTGGGACTAACAGGCAAAGAAAACTGTTCTTTTCAAGACCAAGTTAAAGGTTTTAGCAAAGCTCATAGGCTTTGGCCTGGTGCAACATTCCCACGCCTTGCTTCTAAACAACTATTGATATTTTCTGGAATTTCATCCCAGAAATTGTTTGTTTTCAGAGGTCAAAGAACTCCCTTCCCCTCCCTTTCTGGGGTTTTAGTTCAGAATCAGCAGTGCTATTCACTAGTCATAAATAAAAATTCCCATGTAAATATCCACGAACATTTCATACTGTTGCTGAGGAGCTCAAACATTACGAAAATCACTGGTGATTTCAAGCCCTGAAATCTGACTTTTGGATCTTTCCAAGAAGATTTATTTACATCATGTTTAAAAAATACAATTTGTACTTATAAACAGAGGTATATGCCAGCACTCAGCAATGGATGCAACAAGTCATAGCCTGGAACCATCATTTGTTTCCAGCGGAAGTTCCCAAAGATGTGAGATATACCTGTCTAAGGAGATCCTTTCTCCTCATTTTGAGGAGTAAATGGCTTTTTCTCTCCTAGTTTTTATCTATCCTGCCACATAGCTCTCTGTTTCTCCCCCATATCTGCAGAGGGCTAATAACCCTCCTCCTTTCAGATATCCCAGGAATGTGTTTTTGCCCAATTGGCCTAACCCCAGGGTTGTCTCCTAGATAGCTGAATCTCAGGATGAGATGAGTGATATGGATTATAGGGATATCTGGTGCATTAAAAAGAAACATGATCAAGACAAAAGAGCTCAATCTCTGTTTAGAATTACTCATCCAATTCCTGAAAATAACCAATGCTGTCAGCAATGAATGTATAAATACCCTGTTTCCTTTTTCTTTTTTTAAACCACAAAAACAACTGATAGGGCATTCAGAAAAATTAACTTTGACTTATTCCTGGAATCACAATCTACTCTAAAGAAAGCGAGATACCCTTACATCAAAAAAAAGTGAATGTACTTTAAAAACAAGAAATTGGCTCTAGCATGGAGTGGATGCTGCTACTCAGTCATGTCCAACTCTTTGTGACCCCATGGACTACAGTCCACCAGGCTTGTCTGTCCATGGGATTTTCCAGGCAAGAATACTGGAATGGTTGTCATGCCCTCCTCCAGGGGATCTTCCTGACCCAGGGACTGAAGCCACATCTCCTGTGTCTCTCGCATTGCAGACAGATTCTTTACCCACTGAGCCATCAGGGACGCTCATGGAGGGGACATCCAGAGAAAAATAGTGGTAGCTCCAGAATTTCTAGATGGGGTTTCAAAGGAGCAATTGGGTCAGAATGAGGAGGCAGGGTATTTGCCTTGAAGCTCTATCTGGAGAGCAAGCTCATACTTCTTTTTATTTTTTTTTTAATTTTTACTGGAATATAGTTGCTTTCCAATGTTGTTCCATTTTCTATTATAGAGCTGCTGCTACTAAGTCGCTTCAGTCATGTCCGACTCTGTGTGACCCCATAGGCGGCAGCCCACCAGGCTCCCCCGTCCCTAGGATTCTCTAGGCAAGAATTCTGGAGTGGGTTGCAACTGCCTTCTCCAATGCATGAAAATGAAAAGTGAAGTCGCTCGGTCATGTCTGACTCTTCGCAACCCCATGGACTGCAGCCTACCAGGCTCCTCCGTCCATGGGATTTTCCAGGCAAGAGGATTGGAGTGGATTGCCATTGCCTTCTCTGCTATTATAGAGCAAAGTGAATCAATCATACGTATACATATATCCCCTCTTTTTTTTGTATTTCCTTCCTACTTAGGTCACCACAAAGCACTGAGTAGAGTTCCCCATGCTATACAGTAGGTTCTCATTAGTTACCTATTTCATACAGTGAAGGTAAATCAGAAATAGTAAAACAAATATCATATATCAATGCATACATGTAGAACCTAGAAAAATGGTTCAGATGAACCTATTTGCAAAGCAGAATTAGAGACAGAGACTGTAGAAAACAAACGTACGGACACTAAGACAGGAAAGGGGATGTGGGATGAATTGGGAGTTTGACATATAGCTCATACTTCTTAAATGGACTGTGGGTTTATAAAAGTGGCTGAGTGAATGGCTAAAGGAAATGCCACCATTAACTATATCAACGCAAACTTTGGTAACTCCTCGGAAAGAATACAGCTACTGTATGCAGCATCAGTAGGACCGTTCTTAGAAGTCAGCTTGGATCTATCAGCCTTAAAAGAAATATAAATGAATGGACAAGCATCTTTGAAAAAACAATAGAGGTACTCAAAGACTCTACAATTCTCAGTTGGGAGACATATGAACATTAAAGCAAAGTGAATATCTATTCCTCCTCCTCTCGTCCATTACAAATTATTACTGGGAAGGTGTTTTAATAAAAGGCCCATACTACAGAGGACTTTATACAAAAGATCAAGACCACTGTGGCACAAATATCAGATGAGTATAAGACTAGAGTATCATGATATATAATGTGTAGCTTGTATCCAAAATAAAAAAAAAAAAGAAAGAAAACTTGTTCCTAATATTGTAACATTGTTGTTTTTGGAGAAGGCAATGGCAACCCACTCCAGCCTGGTAGGCTGCATTCCATGGGGTTGCTAAGAGTCGGGCACAACCAAGCAAAGTCACTTTCACTTTTCACTTTCACACATTGGAAAAGGAAATGGCAACCCACTCCAGTGTTCTTGCCTGGAGAATCCCAGGGACGGCAGAGCCTGGTGAGCTGCCATCTATGGGGTCGCACAAAGTCAGACACAACTGAAGCGACTTAACAGGAGCAGACGCAATATTGTTTTGGATTTTACCTGTATACTGTTTTTGGTTGACCTTATTATCATGAATATCAAAGCAATCAATTTTAGGGTCCTTTGAGAAATTGTTCTTTGGACTCATCTCTTAAGAAGATGTCTTCCCTGGTGGCTCAGATGGTAAAGTGTCTGCCTACAATGTGGGAGACCCTGGTTCAATCCCTGGGTCAGGAAGATCTCCTGGGGAAGGAAATGGCAACCCACTCCAGTATTCTTGCCCAGAAAATCCCATGAACAGAGAAGCCTGGTAGGCTACAGTCCATGGGGTCGGACAGGACTGAGCGACTTCATCTTTCACTTTCACTTTAAAGAAAAAAGGTCAAGAGCAATAAAAGTCTGGACTCTTCTATAATTTAAGTGTAGCCCCCATTTATTAAATAATGAGATAGAATTTCAATTGGTAGGGAGCTGCTCAACATAACTCTACCTGGAGAGAACCTTTCTAAAGACGTTTTTGAACAGAAAGGTAGTTCTAGTCGAATCTAGGATAGGTGATGGCATTCTTACAACAAAGCAAGTTTGCTTTCAGCAGATCCTAGATTGAAGCATTTCATCTATGGAATAAATCATTTCCTAAAAAAGACCTGGCCTGGTAGCTACCATCTAGCAGAAAAGGTAGCAAGGGGAAAAATGCTGTGACAGCATTTTCTTTTGATTCAGCCCAGTAGCTATGGAAACTATCTTTTAAAGTCCAATCAGTCTCCTTCCCTGCAAACTATATAAAATGAAACTATTTCTCACCTTCCATGGATTCCATGTCTGGAGGCTTCATTTTTCAACACGTTTAACTTAGCTAAGCCCTCTCCAGCTCTAGGTATTCGCGAGTTAAAGCTATCATATTTGATCGATACCATGGATTTAAATGAGAAAACCCATGAAGGCGTTTCTAAATAAAGCAGCAAGGAGTCCTAATGCCCAGACAACGAGGAGGAAACATTTGTTAAATCTGCTTGATATGCTCCAAGAAATACAATGTGTGCTTCTTTATATTTCTCTATTTCTCCTCTTCTCCAGAGGTAAGAAAGCATGTACATTCCCATCACTTGTAATGTCATCAGCCCATGAGTTTCTCCTGCAGCTGTACATACACCATAGGCTGAGTAGCAATTCAGAGTGAAGAGGTTCTTTCTATTTAAGATTTTTCTTTTGTGGCTCCTTCAAGAGGAAAATGGTAGACAAGCTAAAATATAAAGCAAGTCTGTGGTCTGACTATTTTTTTTCCTATGTGGATTTTAATCATAATCCATTCAAAATGGAACTCACTTCAGAAATTTATTTCTAGATGCAGTCACTCTAATTTTGGGGGGTTTACCATGTTATATCTTAATTATACTTAAGTATTTCTTTTGGTACATGATTTGATAAAGACAGATGTTCTTTGTGCTCACTCTCCTAATCTAAACACCACTTTAATTCATCTTTATTGTCTCTTATTTTCCTCAGTCAAATCCCCTCAGAATCTGTTTCTCTGTATACAATCATCTCTCATCAGCAAGCCCAACTGTGAAATTTGCAAAATCAAAATAGAGTAACTATTATCTTACAACATGCATAAATTTCTCTCATTGATTTTGTCATGATTTTGTCATCTTTCTCTTACATAAAATTTGTTTACAGCCCATTTGAAGAATCCTATACTGTTAGCATGACACTTAAAAAATGCCCAAGACACTCCTACAGAACAACAAAGACAGAGGACTTCTACTATGTTAAAGTGTTAGTCACTCAGTCATGTCTGACTCTTTGCAACCCCATGGACTGTGGCCTGCCAGGCTTCTCTATCCGTGGAATTCTCCAGGCAGGAATACTGGAGTGGGTTCCATTCCCTTCTCCAGGGGATCTTCCTGACCCAGGCATCAAACCCATGTCTCCAGCATTGCAGGAAGATGTTTTACCATCTGAGTCTCCATAAAGTTGGAGACTTGAGGCTGTTGGAACCAAAAAATAAACAAATAGACCTATGGAACACAATGGAGTCTGAAATAGATATATATACATATATAAAACAGGCATGTCAAAAATAAACAGTCACTTGATATATAACAAAGATAACAAAGGAAAGTATTTGGGAAAGAGTGGTCTTTTCACTATGTGATTTGGAGTCAGCTGGGTATCTACTGGGGGTAAAATTTCTTGAGTCTTTACTCAAATCATAAACCAAAATCAACTTCTGAGGGACTTCAAATATAAATATACAAGACAACAAAGTATCTACTTTAAAAAGCATAGGTGCATGTATCTTCATAATTTTGGAATAGGCAAAGGATTCTTAAAGAGGACTCAACTAAGCAGTAAGGGGAAAAACTGAAAACTCAGCTTTACTCTCAAAAGACACATTCAAAAGAATGAAGAGATTAAGTTTCAGGGTAGGAAAATATACTTGCAATTGTTAGGGGAAGCACACTGATTGAAACTGTCCACCCTGGCCAGGCACCATAGTAACCATTTGCATAAGTTGTTCTACGACAGGAGGTCCCGGTAAGGAACACGGAACTAATAAGTCTCCACCAACCGGAAGAGTTCGGGAAAGGTCAAAAGGTGACACCACATGGCCGACCACCTCCCAGAATCCTTCTCTCTGGCATCCATTTGGCTGAACAAGGCGTGCACCACCAGGAAGGACTCTGAGTCAGAATTATTGGCTAAGGACAACCCAGAAACTAATCCCATCACCATAAAACCTGAGACTGCAAGCCATGTGACAGAGCTGTTCTCCTGGGTTCCCTTACCCTACTGCTTTCCAACCAGGTGCCCTTTCCCAATAAAATCTCTTGCTTTGTCAGCACATGTGTCTCCTCGGACAATTCATTTCTGAGTGTTAGACAAGAGCCCAGTTTCGGTCCCTGGAAGGGGTCTCCCTTCCTGCAACAAAATACCTGTATCCAATTTAGACTTGGATCCATAATATATAAAGAATTCTACAAATAAATAAGATAAAAGAAATATAACCCATTGGAAAAATGGGCAAATGACTTGAAGAGACCATATCAAAAAAGAGGATATTTAAATGGCAAATAAACATGTGCATATCAGTTTCATTAGTCATCAGGGAAATGCAAATAAAACCACAGTTCAATATTGCGACCACCCGCCAGAGTGGTGGTAGTTTATTTGCTAAGTCATGTCCGACTCTTTTGTGACCCCATGGACTGTACCCACCAGGCTCCTCTGTTCACGGAATTTCCCAGGCAAGAACACTGGAGTGGGTTGCCATTTCCTTCTCCAGGGGATCTTTTTGACCTAATGATCAAACCCGTATCAAATCCATTTCAGGGAGATGCTTTACTGCTGAGTCACCAAGGAAGCCCACCCACCAGAGCGGTTAAGTTTTTTTAAAAAAATAGAAAATACCAAGTGTGTGTTAGCAAAGATGTAGAGAATATGGAATTCTCATAACAATGATTTAATTTTATCAAAGGAAAAAAAAGAGTGGTGGCAGACACTAAATGATTATAGTGCTGGCACCAGCAATGACCATATCTTCCCACAGCTGTGCTGTAGGGAGGTCTGAGAAAGGATAATGGTGGAGGATTGAATCTATCTAGATATACCTGGTGGAAGAAGGGGATGTGAGCCTGAAGTAGCGACAAATACAACACTGAATTTGCAGTCTGAGGAGAGAGTGCTAAGAAAAACTACAGAGAGAGGGAGAAAGATTGGAGAGATGGGTGGTGATTGTAAACATACTGAATTTTGACAGTGAGGTGTGTAAAGAGAAGCTGCTGGGGAAGATAACACTGAACACCAAGCTCTATTCTAATGGGAAAAAAAAAAAATCATTGTCCACTCTTAGATCCCTTAGATAGAACAATGGCATGAGAAGAAGCTTGTGAAAGAGGTATCTTAATTCATCCAACTACATTTACTGCCATTTTCTGGAAACTTTTTAAATTGTGGGAAGTGATATATTAGTTGAAGATTAAAATCACTTTGACACCACCCTTATGGCAGAAAGTAAAGAAGAACTAAAGAGCCTCTTGATGAAAGTAAAAGATGACTGAAAAAGTTGGCTTAAAGCTCAACATTTCAGAAAACTAAGATCATAGCATTCGGTCCCATCACTTCATGGCAAATAGATGGGGAAACAGTGGCTGATTTTATTTTTCTGGACTCCGAAATCACTGCAGATGGTGACTGCTGCCACGAAATTAAAAGACACTTACTCCTTGGAAGGAAAGTTATGACCAACCTAGACACCATGTTAAAAAGCAGAGACATTACTTTGTCAACAAAGGTCCGTCTAGTCAAGGCTATAGTTTTGCCAGTGGTCATGTATGGATGTGAGAGTTGGACTATAAAGAAAGCTGAGCGCCAAAGAATTGATGCTTTTGAACTGTGGTGTTGGAGAAGACTCTTGAGAGTCCCTTGGACTGCAAGGAGGTCCAACCAGTCCATCCCAAATGAGAGCAGTCCTGGGTGTTCACTGGAAGGACTGATGCTAAAGCTGAAACTCCAATACTTTGGCCACTTGATGGGAAGAGCTGACTCATTTGTAAAGACGCTGATGCTGGGAAAGATTGAGGGCAGGAAGAGAAGGGGACGACGGAGAATGAGATGGCTGGATGGCATCACCAACTCGATGGACATGAGTTTGAGTGAACTCCGGGAGTTTGTGATGGACAGGGAGGCCTGGCGTGCTGTGGTTCATGGGGTTGCAAAGAATCGGACATGACTGAGCGACTGAACTGAACTGAAATTATCCAAAACAATTTTGCTAAAACTGTTATTTCTTAAGAAGAGGATAGACTAGAAAACACCACAGTGGAAAAATGATATAGACAATCTTATTTGCAAAACAGAAATTGAGACACAGACACAGAGAACAAACATACAGACACCAAGATGGGAGGGTGGGATGAACTGGGAGGTTGGGATTGACACATATACACTACTGTGTACAAAACAGATAACCAATGAGAACCTACTGATAACTAGGGGGCCCTACTCAGTGCTCTATAGTGACCTAAATGGGAAGGAAATCCAAAAAAGAGAGGACATATGTATATGAATGGCTGAATCACTTTGTTATACAGTAGAAATTAACACAACATTATAAAGCAACTATATTCCAATAAAAATCAATTTAAAAAGAAAGAAACCACCACAGTGCATTCCACAGATGCTTAGCAAGAATGTACATATTGCAACTGATCCAGGATAGAAGTGTGGCAGGGTGGGGGATACCTGATGGAGGGAATATGAGGAGTATATGTAATGGCTGAATCATCGAGCTTGTCTTCATTTCATCTGGTGCTACAGCACTGTTTTAAAAAACTTTTGTTTTTGTCATGCATATGTATGTGTTCTGTATGTGTATATATTTACACGTATACATGCACTAAGTTGAAATATAAAGTATATTTCTTACTGTGGTTGGCAGTTAAAAAAATTGGGAAAACATGACTCTGAAAGTAGAGTTCTATAGAATGAATTTGAACAAGGAAAGGCTTGAATGTTTGCCAAAGAACACTGAATGACAGAGATACACAGTAGATGAAAGAACAGCCAGTGTAGAGTCTAGAGTAAGAGTCAAGAGCAAAAGTCTACAGTAAGATGACATTCAGACCTTTCCAAGTTCTTGCTTAAACCTTAGGGTTATTTGTTTCTCCCTAAATGTCTTCTTTCCCAAGGGTCTTCAATTCAGCACTCTTTTCAATAATATCAAATGATGCTTGAATTTAATCATTTCCTATGTTTTTTGTAATTTTAAAAAAATTTTCTTGGATTATAGTTGATTTACAATGCTGTGTTAGTTTCACAGCACAAAGTGATTCGATTGTAATATATACGTATATCCATTCTTTTTCAGTCTCCTCTTCCCATACAGGTTCTCATAGAATACTGAGTAGAGTTCCCTGTACTATATGGTAGATCCTTGTTGGTTATCTATCTTATATATAGTAATGTGTATGTGCTAATCATCCAAAGCTCCTGATTTATTCCCCCCACACACATTTCCCCTTCAGTAACCATAAGCTTGTTTTCAGTATCTGTAATTCTGTTTCTGCCTTGTAAATTCTAAACTGCACTCCATTTGGAACACCTAATACACCTAGCGCTGTCTCAGTTCAGTTCAGTTCAGTTCAGTCGCTCAGGCATGTCCGACTCTTTGTGATCCCATGAATCACAGCACGCCAGGCCTCCCTGTCCATCACCAACTCCCAGAGTTCACTCAAACTCATGTCCATCGAGTCGGTGATGCCATCCAGCCATCTCATTCTCTGTCGTCCCCTGCTCCTCCCGCCCCCAACCTTTCCCAGCATCAGAGTCTTTTCCAGTGAGTCAACTCTTTGCATGAGGTGGCCAAAGTATTGGAGTTTCAGCTTTAGCATCAGTCCTTCCAATGAACACCCAGGGCTGATCTCCTCTAGAATGGACTGGCTGGATCTCCTTGCAGTCCAAGGGACTCTCAAGAGTCTTCTCCAGCACCACAGTTCAAAAGCATCAATTCTTCGGTGATCAGCTTTCTATGAAGGGTCAAATAACTTGCAATTTGTGGTGATGTTGCAAGCTGTCTTTTCTTTAACTTATCTCATTAGTTATGTCTCTACATCATTTTCACTAAATAAATCCAGCATCGGCAAAGCTAATAGCTCTTTTATGATCATGCCATTAATGATGTTGATATTAAAAACTGTGACGAATGTTAAAAATAATTTTTTACATAGAGCAATTTTATTCTATGTTAATTTCCTACCTCCTTAAAATTATGCAGACTTCAATTAAAAGAACATAAAAATTTCCCAACCCCTTCAAATTTTATAGCATTAAATTAAAATCCAATAAGCAGCCTCCATCCATGCCCCCACCATCATCACTTTAAATTAAAAAAGAAAACTCACTAGGAACCCAAGGTCTTTAGGCAGTAAAAGCATTCCAATCAGCTACACAAAGCATTTATTGTAGGATAATATCCATAAATAGTTAAAGGCCCACTGAAATATCTGAGTATATGTTTTCTTTATATAAGCTTATACTGGGAGTGGAGAAGGGCTTCATTCATTCTGAAACTTGGCGATCTGGAAGTAGGCAGTCACAGAATATCTCAAGTGTATATTCACTTCCTCTTCTGCAAAGATCTGCTTTTCCCCATACTCTGCGGTTCTTCAATTTCCCCCCTTCACATCCTATTTTCAGCTAAGGCTACTTGAAGTCATGTTCGTCTCATGTTACTTGCTCCAGAATGACTCTAAAATCCTTTCAGATATGTTACTATATTAGGAAAAGGGAATTGAAACTTTCAGAGTCCTATCTGGGTATCTGCAGTTGCTCTGTCAATAAAGCCATGTGTTGATTGCTTACTAATTGACCCATCACGTTACTGATGAAGTGTTCAAAGTAGTTTAGGAATTCAACCCCAAAAGCTGCATGGATATTCTAGAGAAACTATCCTCTTACTGCCTGGGAAGAAAATGAACTCCATGCTGAAAAGGGAACAATAGTGAACTTGACCCTGTACAGCTGCCTTCCTATCAGCCAGTCACATGACCTCCCTTGATTTCATGAGAGCCACTTTTAGAAGATGGTGCAATTACAATGCTATATTAACCAAGTGGGTGAGTTAAACTGCATTGCTACTGTTTGGGACTAGCTATTTTGGAATCCACACCCAATCACACAGTGGGTATGCATGTTCCACCTCCTGCCGTATGCTACTCATATAAAGCTTCTTTTTGTCCATCTGTTTCTCAAACAAAACCACTCAGGGCTCCATCAATCCAAAAGCAATCTGTGTTTTTGGGGTGGAGACAGTGGGCATGTGTCCTCGCCCCACGCTTCTCTACAACAGGCATTGAATAGTATACGGGACACTAATACATGAGACCATTTCAGGATTGAAGCCAAGAGCCTTGGTTTCTAGTCTAAATTCTGACACCACCTCGCCATGTGCCTTTGGACAACCCACTTGAACTTTATAGGCCTTAGTTTTCTAAGTTATAAAATGCAGGGGCAAGACAATGTTGAAGGCAGTTCAACTTCAAAGTTTTCTTTTTTATGGAGAAGGAAATTGCAACCCACTCCAGTATTCTTGCCTGGAAAATTCCATGGACAAGAGGAGGCTGGTAGTGGGCTACAGTCCAAGGGGCTGCAGAGTCGGACACCACTGGGCGAGCATGCATAGCACACGCAGCTGCACAACTGACAGGTTTACAGTGGCATCTTTTGCTCAGACCAACCCAGAGCACCCACAGAACATTTGACTTGCTTCTGCTTATTCCCCTACTGGATCAACAGATCCAATCCTGGTCCCTGGGAAAACCTACCTCTTCCTTCCTCAATTCCAACCAATAACTTAATAGTTCAGAGAGAAATAATGCTCTCCCACTACAGAGTTTTTGATGGCCATTACCCTTGTATGTTTCTATCTTACTTTCTAATTTTTATTTCCTTCCTCTGAGTCTGCCAAGGAAGATAACTCTAAATTCATTTATCCTGGACTATGGGTGTCCCTTTAGTCTCCCCCCAGCCCACAATCTGAATCCACTCCTGACATCTTGATATCCACATTTAAGTAGTTGTGGAAGAAACTCGATCACCCACATGCAAATGTAGCAGTCAGACAGTCTCCAAGTGGACAGATGAAGCACGTGCTGCTGCTGCTGCTAAGTCGCATCAGTCGTGTCCAACTCTGTGCAACCCCATAGATGGCAGCCCACCAGGCTCCCCCCATCCCTGGGATTCTCCAGGCAAGAACACTGGAGTGGGTTGCCATTTCCTTCTCCAATGTATGAAAGTGAAAGTAAAGTCGCTCAGTCGTGTCCGACTCTTTGCGACCCCATGGACTGCAGCCTACCACGTAGGGAGCTGGTTATAGAGTGATGCCTCCTTACGTCCATATTAAAAGGACCTGCTGGGTCACACCTCTTATTTCAACCCCAGAACAACTTAACCCAACATAAATGTGCCCCCCACTACTTGTTATGACACTTCTGACCACCATGATGCTCCATTATGCCCTGACCCTTCTGGCTCTAATTGAGATGTGACACAATCTTTCCATGTCCTCAGAACTCTCTATGATTCGTCAGATAGTGCTCCCCATCACCATAAAGCTGTCCACAGCCTAGTCCCTGAAACCTCGGAGGATATTACCTTACATGGCAAAAGGGATGTCGAAGGTATGACCAAGTCAGGGGTCTTGAGATGGGGGCAGGGGATGATCCTGGCTCACCCAAGTGGACCCAGTTTTATCACGTGGATCCCTGTAAGAGGGAGGCAAGGAAGATCAGTACCAGAGCAGGAGATGTGGCAATGGAAGCAGGAGTCAGAGTGACCCAGTTGCTGGAAGGGTGCCATGAGCCAAGGAATGCCGGTGGTCCTTAGAAGCTAGGAAAGACAGGGAAATGGATTGTCCACAAGGGCCTCCAGAAGGAATCAGTACTTCCGACACCTTGACCTTTGAACTATAAAGTCTATTTCAGACTGCCGACCTCCAGAACTGTAAAGACCATAAATGTATGTTGCTGCAAGTCACTGAATACATGGCAAATTGTTACAGCCAGCATTCGGAGACTAATACACTCTCCAAGACTGCTCTAGATACCACTATCCCCAGTCTGACCTCATCCCAACACCCTTCCTTTGTTTTCCTGCTTTTTCCCAGAGCATGTGTACTGACTGTGTCCTATGTGCCAGCTCTGGGCTCCATACAGAACAGCTCTGTGCTCCATACTGCTCCATACAGAACAACATGGACACACTGTCCACATGTATGAAGCCGAAGATCAGACCCAAAGTCAATAATAGCAAATGACATGAAAGCTACAAAGGAGGCAAATAATGTTGTCCATGGACTGGATGTTTGTGTTCTCCCCAAAACTCGTAAGTTGAAGCTCTAACCTCCAATGTGAAGGTGTCTGGAGGTGGGGACTTGGGAGGTAATGAAGGCATAAGCTTAGAGCTCTCATGAATGGAATCTGTAACCTTATAAAGAAAGACACAGGAGAGGACACAGCAAGAAATTGGCAGTTTTCCAGCCCGGAAGAGATTCCTCACGAGACACTGAAATGCCAGGCATCTTGATTTTGGAATTATGAGAAATGAGCATCTGTGGTTTAAGCCACCCAGTCTGTGGCATTTGCTACAGCAGCCCCAGGTGACTAAGACATTCCCATGGGAGCATGACTTCATCTCTGGAGGAAGGAGGCTTAAGATAAGACCTGAAAGAAGAGGAGGCTTTACCCTGGAGATGGGAGACAGGCAGCCAGTAATGAGCTTTGCAAGCAGAGGAAAGGCTGGTGTGGGGTGTGAAAAAGGAAGCCAGAGGAGAAGGCAGACACTATCAGATCCACTATGCCATGGCAAAGAGTGCTTTTTTTTTTTGCTTTTACTTTAACTTCAATCTAAGGGGAGGGGTTTTAAACAGAGGATGTACAGGATATCTGCAAGTATCAGGTTCCTGAGATGAAATCAGAGCACAGACTCCAGAGCACAAGGAAAACATCGGATTTTTCTTTATGGTTTGATGAAATGTGCAAATATTTCCCTGGCAGAGTACCTCTTAACCCATAGCTTTGGGATAAACCTTATCAGAAACAATCCATCTTTTGGTGAGCTGACCACAGAGCAGTGCCCAAGGACGTGGAATAAGGAAGAAAACATGTCTAGGAGAAGAGCAGAAGCATGCATTCAGGACAGTCCCTGGATGGGGCAAGCTCCCAGAACTTGGACCTTGGGTGACCCCCTGGAGAGAAGCCCAGACACCAAGTGAGCAGGGCAGGTGAAGTAGGGTGGCCCACTTTTCGTTTTGCTCCTAGTTGGAACCCCAGAGGGCTGAGCCTTGGCCTCCACCACAGGAATGGACATGATGTTGTCCTTGGCTGAGTTCACAACCTCACAGAAGAGATGCTACCCTTCAAGGGTGCTGAGAAACCGTGCCAGACATGCCTCCCAAAACTTTGAGGGTGTGAGGAGCATGAGGCCAACTGCCTCTGAGGCAGGCTCTGCCCTCCCAGGCACCTCATTGCCTGATAATTTCTCAGTGGAAAAGAACCCACATTGGAAACAAATTCTCTCCGATTTACTTTTATTTGCCTTTAAAGCAAGTATCTGCTTCTAGTCACAGTCAGAGCGTGTTGCACGCATGCTCAGTCACTCAGTCATGTCCAAGTCTTTCAGACCCCATAGACTGTAGCCCACCAGGCTCCACTGTCTATGGAATTTTCCAGGCAAGAATACTGGAATGGGTTGCCATTTCCTACTCCAGGGGAGCTTACTGACCCAGAGATCGAACCCTCATCTCTTGTGTCTCCTACATTGGCAGGCGGATAAATATATCTGCCAGCTTGGAAGCCCCCCAGTCACAGCAGTGAAACAGAAAATAAACAACTGTATAGATGCTGATCCAGACCCTAAAACTCCCACTGAGCTCCCCCAAGGCCAGGCCAGGCCTTCCCAGGACAGGTGAAGCTTTGCATGAATGTGCTAGTCATTATTTTGTGACATGGCTATGGACCTACCACGCACAGAGGTTTTAAGGGGGATCCAGCACATACCAACTGCCAAAAAACTACATACATTATTCATGTATTCAGTCAATACATTCATTATTGACTGTGCAAGGCACTTTAAGTATGCAACTTTAAACTAAAGCAAGTTTGCTACCCATTGGGAATTGAGATTTTTTAGATGTTAGGTTTAGAAAATACAAATGAAATCAGTGCATACAAAGAAACATGAACTCACAACATTTACTTTCACAGGCTTATTTCTTTTAAGAGCAATGAAACCGAGACATGATACAAATGCCTATTTCTGCCCCATGAATGTTCAACCTCGTTTTGTTTATTCCAGTGGTTCTCTGAAATGGAGGGCTTAGACCCTGAAATGAGGAGGAAGTCTCCTCATGTTTGGCCTTGGCCATAACCCACTAAAATATTATTTTTAATTTCTCTAGAAAAAATGATTTCACAGACCCCGAGTTCAAGAATTGGAACTCCATAACACAGGGGGAGATCAGCCTTGGGTGTTCATTGGAAGGACTGATGCTAAAGCTGAAACTCCCAATACTTTGGCCAACTCATGCGAAGAGTTGACTCACTGGAAAAGACTCTGATGCTGGGAGGGATTGGAGGCAGGAGGAGAAGGGGACGACAGAGAATGAGATGGCTGGATGGCATCACCGACTCGATGGACATGAGTCTGAGTGAACTCCGGGAGTTGGTGATAGACAGGGAGGCCTGGTGTGCTGTGATTCATGGGGTTGCAAAGAGTCGGACATGACTGAGTGACTGAACTGAACTGAACACAGCAGTAAGGTAGCTGCCGTGAGCTAATATCCATCCAGTACTTTCCAATACCTGAAGCATCACTGTTCAGTCCAATCCCTACATCTCCTGATTAAACAAACAAGAGAACAGAAGCCTGGTTTTTAGACTGGAGATATGTTTATTAGCAATGAGGAGAGAGTTCCTGGCAGGAAAGGCTACTTAGAAAAGCTATAAAATCATTTTTTCCAGAGGCTTTCAAAAAGGAAGAAATAAATATATCTGCTCAAGTTGGTTCTGACATAACCATGCCTAGAAGCGGTTGAAAAGAGACTCTCTAAGCTTTCAGTCTCACCCCAGAGCTCTCTTTCTGGTCACACACACAAAAGTCCAACTTCCCAACAATACCACAACTCACAGATACCCCATCACTGGCGGAAGCTGAGCCCCGCTTCAGAACCACTAGATACCATCAGATCAGAACACAAAAGATCTGTGAGCAGAGCACTGCCGCCAGGGAAGAGACACTGTGCAACTCCAAGGTCACATTTCAGCTGTCCTGACTTGATTTAGGCAAAGAAGATGCACTAACATTTTCCAATAACCTTGTGGGAGTGAGACCAATCTTCCCCTTTCTAGAACAGAAATTTCTGAGGCCAGAGTCAGGCTGCCAGAGAGCAGCACAAAATGCAAACGAAAAAAGCTTCTCTTCGATGCCAACCAAAAGGAGGGGCCCGAAGGCTTCGAAAGTTCTAGTGTATAAAGTCTACAAGTTTAAATCTGGGACTAATGTGCTGCTGGTAGAATCTATCCCAATGCTTAGAATAATCTTCTGAAGCAGCCGTTTACAAAAGTAAGCCACGGTCCTTTCCCATCCTCCTGAGGTAGGTGGCGAGTCCCGGTGGGTTTGCCAACTACAGTTTTTGTGGTATGTGTGGTGAAGACACTGTCGGCTACCTTTTGGACAGAGGGATTCATTCACATCACCACTCCTGGTAAGGAATAACCGGTTCTGTGTTTCAAGGGAAAAGATGCCAACTTTTCCCAAGTTGCCTTTCTCTGAAGTGGGCAACCATAAAAGAATCCCTGACAGGAAACCAGGCAAATAACCCTCAACTTTTCCTCTCATTTATGATGACACAGAGCACATTGATAATGCTCAATGCATTTGAAAATATAACTATTTTATAAATTGTTTATTAACAATAAAAAAATAAAAAGACATATGCATCCCTGTGTTCATCGCAGCACTATTCATAAGACATGGAAGCAACCTAAATGTCCACCAATAAATAAAAGAGTAAAGAAGATGTGGTTTGCATATACAGTGAGATACTGCTGGGCCACAAAAGTAACTAAACAATCCCACTGCAGCAACACGGAGGCAACTAGAGATGATTGTACTAAGTAAGCCAGAAAGAGAAAGACAAATACCATACGATGTCCCTCATATGTGGGATCAAGTATGATAAAAACTTATCTATCTATGAAACAAAAACTGACTCACAGAGAGAACAGACTTGTGGTTTTAAGGGGAAGCAGGGGGAGGGGAGGGATAAAGTGGGAGTTTGGGATTCAGTTCACTTCAGTTCAGTCACTCAGTCGTGTCCGACTCTTTGTGACCCCATGAATCACAGCACGCCAGGCCTCCCTGTCCATCACCAACTCCCAGAGTTCACTCAAACTCATGTCCATCGAGTCGGTGATGCCATCCAGCCATCTCATTCTCTGTTATCCCCTTCTCCTCCCACCACCAATCCCTCCCAGCATCAGAGTCTTTTCCAGTGAGTAAACTCTTTGCATGAGGTGGCCAAAGTATTGGAGTTTCAGCTTTAGCATCAGTCCTTCCAATGAACACCCAGGGCTGATCTCCTCTAGAATGGACTGGCTGGATCTCCTTGCAGTATAAGGGACTCTCAAGAGTCTTCTCCAGCACCACAGTTCAAAAGCATCAATTCTTCGGCGATCAGCTTTCTTCACAGTCCAACTCTCACATCCATACATGACCACGGGAAAAACCATTGCCTTGACTAGATGGACCTTGATTGGCAAAGTAATGTCTCTGCTTTTTAATATGCTATCTAGGTCAGTCATAACTTTCCTTCCAAGGAGTAAGCGTCTTTTAATTTCATGGCTGCAATCAGCATCCGCAGTGATTTTGGAGCCCAAAAAAATAAAGTCTGCCACTGTTTCCACTGTTTCCCCTTCTATTTCCCATGAAGTGATGGAACCAGATGCCATGATCTTAGTTTTCTGAATGTTGAGCTTCAAGCCAACCTTTTCACTCTCCTCTTTCACTTTCATCAAGAGGCTTTTTAGTTCCTCTTCACTTTCTGCCATAAGGGTGGTGTTATCTGCATATCTGAGGTTATTGATATTTCTCCCGGCAATCTTGATTCCAGCTTGTGCTTCTTCCAGCCCAGCGTTCCTCATGATGTACTCCGCATATAAGTTAAATAAGCAGGGTGACAATACCTTGACGTACTCCTTTTCCTATTTGGAACCAGTCTGTTATTCCATGTCCAATGAATATATACAGAATGGATAAAAAGCAAAGTCCCGGAATTGAGCTGCAGGAGCTGCTTGTATAATTTGGAGATTAATCCTTTATCAGTTGCTTCATTTGCTATTATTTTCTCCCATTCTGAAGGCTGTCTTTTCACCTTACTTATAGTTTCCTTTGCTGTGCAGAAGCTTTTGATTTTAATTAGGTCCCATTTGTTTATTTTTGCTTTTATTTCCAATATTCTGGGAGGTGGGTCATGGAGGATCCTGCTGTGATTTATGTCAGAGAGTGTTTTGCCTACGTTCTCCTCTAGGAGTTTTATACGAGACAGCAAAAGAGACACAGATGTATAGAACAGTCTTTGGGACTCTATGGGAGAGGGTGAGGGTGGGATGATTTGGGAGAATGGCATTGAAACACGTATGTTGTCATATGTGAAACGAATCACTAGTTCAGGGTCAATGCATGTTATAGGATGCTCGGGGCTGACATGCAGGGATGACCCAGAGGGAGGATAAAGGGAGGAGGGAGGTGGGAGGGGGGTTCAGGAGGGGGAACTTATGTAAACCCGGGGCGAATTCATATCAATGTATGGCAAAACCAACCAATATAATATTGTAAAATAATTTGCCTCCAATAAAAAATAAATTAATTACCAAAAAAAAAAAAGAAAAGCAAAGTCCCACTGTATGGCACAGTGAACTATATTCAATATCCTGTGATAAGCCATAATGGAAAATAATATGAAAAATAATATATTTATAATAATAATAATAAAATATGTATATATACACATTGGGTTGGCAAAATCGTTTGAGTTTTTCCATGTTACAGAAAGACCTGAAAAAATTTTTGGCCAATCTAATATATGTATGGGCTTCTATGGTGGCTCAGACAGTAAAGAATCCACCTGCCATGTGGGAGACTTGGTTTCAGTCCCTGGGTTGGGAAGATCCCCTAGAGAAGGGCATGACAACCCACTCCAGTATTCTTGCTGCAGACTCCCCATGGACAGAGGAGCCTGGTGGGCTACATTCCATGGGGTCACAAAGAGTCAGGCAGGACTGAGCAACTAAGCACAATACATGTATAACTGAATCACATATTAACACAACATTGAAAAGTAACACAACATTTCACTGTATATCAATTTTAAGTGAATAAACTTAAATTTTAAAAAACAGAGTAAGTGTTCAGCTCTGTGCCCAAGAAAGAAGATCCCTTCAGAAATATAAGGAAAGAGGAAAAAAAGAATTAACATGTTTTGAACATCTTCTGTATGCCAGGTTCTCTGCTGGGCCCTAAGATTAATTTACTTAATTTAACATTCATGACAAGTCTATGAAGTCATTAAGGCAAGTATGATTTTTCTCTTTTTCATGGAAATAGATAGTACATCCCACAAATAAAGCCAATGAAGGCTGGAGAGTAGAGAAGTTGAAGGCTGGAGTTCACAAAGTGGAAAGTAGCAGAACTAGGAAACATAGGGAGAGCTCAGGTTCTATATATCACCCCACGCTTTCCCTTAACACCCTCCACTCATTACTCTTCCCTTCTGCTCCCACCACCCCCACTCCCGCTCCCTTTCACCACATTTATCTCTAGAACGCCAAGCAAGATAGGGAGGCAATATCTCGGTTGCAGAGCCCCTGCAATGAGACTCTATTTCTACTTTTTTCAAGCTTCATGCCATTGCAAAGGTTATTTAAAGTCCTAGACTCAGTTTCTCTATCTGTAGAATGGGTATATAGGTCAAAACTATGTGTATTTTAGAGAGAAGAGGAAAAATATACACAAAAGAGGTTTAAAGTTAAAAACTCAAATGTGAGGTGTCATTACCACAAAACCCTACCCAGACATGTTCCACCAGCTCTTCTACCACATGAACCTCAACATGAGAGAGAACAGTGGACACTAACATGTTCTTTAGAAGAGCAACAAGGTTATCCTCTATTAACTCATGGAGTGGCAGAGAGAAACACAAATCCTCTGCTCATGGACTGGAGTTGTCTTATTCATGGCACCACAGCAAAGGCATGGGAAAGACATCCTTAAAAACTTTTAACAATTATAATGACTATAACAGTGGGTCATCTCCAAAGATGACCACCCTTAGGCATAGTCCCCTCCATCACTGAAAACAGGTTGGTCCTGTGAATCCCTATAACCAATAGAACATGGCAGAAGAAACAATCTGCCACTTATAGAACTTAGCCTTAAGAAGGTCTAGAAGCTTCTAGTTTTGCCCTGAGACACCATGTAAGAAGTCCTATCGGAAAGACCAAGTGGAGTAAAACACAGAGCCAGCCATCTCAGCATCCCTGCTGAGCATAGCCTTCTAGCCATCCCACTGAAGCACCAGACATGTGGGTGAGTCATCCTGGATACTACAGACCAGTGGAGTGCCCAGAGGATGGTAGCCCCAGCCAATAAGGAGCAAAAGAACCACCCAGCCAAGCTCAATCAACTCAGAACTGTAAGAGGAAGTACAATGAACGTTCTTTTAAACCCTAAGTTCAGGAATTGTTTATTAGGTAGTAAAGAAATCAGCAACAGTGGAGAAGGAAGAGGAGAGGGAGAGCTACCTTCATCTGAACCATCACTATACGCCTCATCTAATCTTCACCAACACAGGGTTTACGGTACCAATTCACACATAAAGTTGGGTGAGGTAAGTTACCTAAGGTCCAGAAGACATGGATTTGAAACCCAGCTCTGACCACAAAGCTCATTTTCTTAATAACTGTGCTATACTTTTCACAAAACATATGACAAAATTACTGGTCTTTGATGAATCATTGGAAAATTGGGTTAACAGAAAATGTTGCTAATTATTAGATACTTATTTTAAACTAAATGGAGCCCATGTGTTATAGTGAAAATAGCTTCTCAACTAGGAGCCTGGAAACTTGAACTTGACTTCTGACTTAATCACCAGCTGTATAAAAATGAACACGCAATTTGACTACCAAAAGGTTCCTTTTATGAAAAATCAAAATAATGTCTTAGATTTTTGTGGTGGTTGTGGGATCAAAATGATATGCTTAATATAAAGAACTTCTGTAAGCCAAAAAGGAAAGAAGTCCAATTCAGACGTGAAGAACTGTTGAATTAAGTTGACATTTCTCTACTCCATAGTTATCAGAGACGTTCCCAGTTTCAAACTGCGTTTTCTTGCCTCCTTCCAAGGTAAATGTTCATATAATTACTGTTTGGTTTCCAGAGCTTTGGGATACACCCCTTTTAAAAAATGGGAAATAAACTCAAAGATAACTATAATACATCACTCTTTATTAATATTTTTGGAGGCAAAGTTGTAAAAAGCAGAAACCTTTTGACTTCTAATGAATGTCTATACTCCTCATCCCTTTGATGCAGTGATTTATAGGAGTTTTGTTCCTGGGGGAGGGGGGCAGGAGCAGTAGGCAAAGTGCAATGAGAATACTCACAATCCTGACACGGGCAGAGAGAGGTCTCCTCCTGGTACCGGATACCAGAAAAGAAGTGCGAAAGAGATCATGGCTACAGATTCTGTTTGGCAAAAAAGCAAATGTGTATATGAAGTTATCTGCTCTATTAAATGAAATCAGATATAAGAATTCTCATAAAGAGAAAGAAACTCTTTGCTCCTTGGGTGGGCAGTGGCAGCTAAGAGCATTACAATATCCTCTGAAGTCATTGCCTAGAATTCTTCTAGCAGTTTTTGTTTTGTAAACCAAATGGTGTCACTGGTAGTCTCAACAATTTATAGGACTTCTTTTGTAGAAAATAAAACGTAGTATCATAATAAGATAATGCATGCCTAAAGCTTATATTATAGAGTTAACAATAAGAGTTTTATTCATGAATAAATTATGTGCCAGCTCCTGAGTATGAGATGATGGGTGGTAAGGAAGATGCTTCTTTCTCTTATTAAAGATTTAAGATTATTCTTTTCCAAAGGCCTCAAAGCATATATATTTTCTAGTATGTGAACAAACAAAATATCGTGGCTTCTACTGAAAAGTGGAAGCAACAATGGTAGACTAAAACTAAATAAAGCAATCTGTTTATGTTTTAATGCTTAAACATAAAAATGTTTAAATAAACCAAGGATAAAGTTGGAAATATAATCTGATCAGTCTGACTTCAAATATGCCACTTATTTTCTGAGTAACGGTACTCATATTATGCTAATAAAATATGTATAATATATATATATGTGTTTGCTTATACTTACGTGACATATTCTTGTCTGTTCATTAAACAAAATGGAACGCTACCCACTCTCCTTAAATCTAATTGCATAGAAAAAGAAGCTGTGAGTAGGCAGTGAGACTAAATCCTTCATTAAAATTAACAATCCCATTAGGAAACATTGTGCCCACAAAATACAACCACTATAGATTGATTATGGTTGATTCAGCATGCCTTTGTTCTAACCTTCCTCAAATTGTTTTTTTATTATGAATATCAATAATACCTTGTTCATGTTTGCTTTTCTTTTTATCAAAGAACATTCATGAGACTCTGAAACTTTCTCTTAAATCTGCATGTAAAAAGGCAGGTCAATATTCTCACAGGCATATTAAAATTGTGGTTGAGAGAAAGAATGACAAAGATAAAAATATTGAGGATATTATAACCATCTACTAAGGAAATCAATGTGGCCACACAAACTAATAAAGACATTTGGCCTGGATTATTATCTACAATATATGAAATGGAAGAAAACTATATCCTGTAGTTGAAAAGAAACAGCAACATTTTCTGTTGAAATCTAGCACACTAGAGGCCATTCACTGACAACTGTTCCCAGGTAGGTATCTCCTTCTAAGGTGTGCCTTCTCTATTTGTTTCCCTTATCCTCCCTTCCTTCTCCCCTAGATTCATGTTGCAACAGAAAGTCAGCGAATCCTAACCAACCAAACAATAACAAAAGCTGGACAAGTGAGCTGGAGTCATAGTAAGAGTTCCATCTTTACCCTTTATAGCCATTGTCTATGACACACCGGCGGAGAATGCACAGTGCTCACAAGAGGAACGGACTGAGTCGGGCTTGGGTGGGATCTGAGTAGCAGAAGAGCTGGGGATAATTACTAAAATAGCCACAAATGCGTAGCATGAAAAACAAAACAAAAACAAACAAAAAAGGAACAGACTGATTTTGCAATTATGTAGTAATTTAGCCAACAGTGACAGTCAATTGAAGAAATCAGGCATCAACATAAAAATCTATAGCCTAAAGGAGGACACTGGTTTATTTACAGAATACAAGTTCATTTCAAAGTGAGCAAGCAATGGACAGCGATCTGTCAAGCAAGAAGTATAGAGAAGGCACATATAATATCACTTATATGCGGAATCTAAAAAAATGGTACAAATAAACTTATTTATAAAACAGAAAGAGTCACATATGTAGAAAACAAACATGCTCATTGGGGCTGTGAGAGGAGGGATAAGTTGGGATAATGCGATTGACATATATACTCTACTATATATAAAATAGATAACTAATAAGGGTCTACTGATAGGGAACTCTACTCTGTAATGACCTACACGGGAAAAGACTCTAAAAAAAGAGTGGATAAATGTACATGTATAAATGATCTCACTTTGCTGTACAGCAGAAGCCAACATAATACTGTAAATCAACTACCCTCCAATAAAATTTTTTCAAAAAAGCATAACTCGGGGTTTTCAAGGCCATAAGCAGTGCAAATAAGCAATATAAGTGGAGAACCAAACGGATTCAGACACTTAAAAAAAAAAAAACATTCAAAAGCACTGAATATTCACAACTACTTTGAATCATTTGCAAGCTTTCAAATACATGAACAGAGTTACAATAGGCATAGCAATGGAAAGAAGTAAATACAGGGAAGGACTGAGTTATCAAGCAGTTAAATGTATTTATTTTCATAAATATGTAAGAAAACTGGGAATCTTATCATAACTAATTGCTCTCATGAACAATTTTAGAGAAAAAGCAGCAAAGCTTTTCATTTTATACCACTGCATGATTCTGCTGCCTATTTTGGGGGGAAAGGGTATTAAGAACATTTCTCAAAACAGAAAATAATCACAGAAAAAGAAAAATCATTATTCTGTGTAATCTTATGTGAACAGCCAAAAGCCAGGTGCATGATTTCCTGCACACAAATTAAGCAGAATATGCAGACGAGGAACAGACCTGGAGTCCGGTCCTTAGAGACCAAACAGACAAATGATGTGACTCAACTCTGTAAGCCAAAATTTCTGCCTCTCCAGGGATGAATAAACTCAAGAGACTGGCAGCAAAATCGGTGTGACTCCTATACTGTGCCCACTGTCATTTCTAATAAAGCTCCCCATGATGAGGAAAACCAACATAAGTGCCCTTTAGCCAGACAAAGAACCAGATTCCCAACACCAGGGTATGGTGCCTTCTCTGTGTTGCAGACACTCCCTCGGCAAAAACAAGCCACTTCCAATTCAGAAAGCTCTAATAGCTGTGTTGGGTCATTTATGACAATGTTATGCCAGACACATGATTTGAAATAGCAGGACTGTGTTAAGTTCGTTTTACTGAGGAAGTAGTTGGACTATTGGGCATCCACCCCAAAAAGGTACATGCCTGCAAAGATATCACCATTTCATCAAGTTTTCATTGCTTTTGACTACCACCTGGAAGATACAGAAGTTTAGAAATAGAAATTGCTAGATAAGGCTCCTAATGCATAAGAATCTAAAAGTCTGGGGCCATCCTTGATTCCCCATCTTGGCAACTCTGTTTCACTTGGTCACTGAAAAAAAAAGAATGGAGGTTCTTATACACTAAGAACTGACAACACTCTCTCTTCTTTCCCATTCTCATGGCACTCTCCGATCCAGGCCTTCATCTTGTCCTGCTGGTCTCCTCATTATCCCATGTTCCTCCCTCATATCCCACCCCCTGTGCAATGTCTTCAGGTTCCTGCTCCTAACACCTTCCATCCACATGACTCCAAATCATCAATGGCCTCCAACAGCATTTCCTGAAACAGGATCCCCATAAAAAATGGATTCAGCGATCAAAAATATTTTGGGAAACTCTTAACAAATGAACAATGCAGATTAGCGTATTAAAGCCCCTGAGAACGTCTGCAGGAAAGAAAATCTGTTTGACTCTCCCTCAGCTTTTCTTACTTTTCAACCATGGGAACTTGTTTGGACTAACACATCTACAACACTCAGCAGACCTACCGGTCCAGGGAGATGTATTTTGGGTAAAGTTAGCCCAGAGGATTGAGCCCAGATGGCTTAGCACACATGTGCCAACCCTTATCGCTGGGTCCCCACTACTTCTCCATCTTCAGCACCCCCTCCCTTCTGGGGCTGCTTCAAGTGCCTGTCTCAGAGCCAAAGAGCAAGCCCTCTCCTGCCTAGATCTACTCCCTCTTTTTAATCAGCTTATGTTCTCCTTCCCCCTCCTTCCCCGTCCCCAAACCCAGAAGCCTATCCCATCCACCTGGTCCTCATCTACCATTTCATCCTCCCACTTCAGCTACACTGATTTCCTTCACTAAACTTTTTTTTTTTTTTTTAATTTTACAGGTATACTTCCTATTCCATCTAGATAATAAGCTCCTCTGGGACATCTGCATCTTAAAATTAATTTTATAATTAATGACATTTTTTAACAACTCACTACAAATTCATGAAATCTGGAGCAAGATCTTGTGCAGGACAAGTGTTACACATGGTCTCTTTGAATGGAAATAAAGTGGATGTCTCCAAATATGCCAGTGTAGGAAGAGAAAGAGGGAGGTCCCACTGAGACAGAATGCAACTTTCAGAGTAATTAGAATTTAGCAGAGTGGGTGAGGGGTGTCCACAAAGCAGCATCAAGGTTCCAACAGTTCTAGAAAATCATTACCAGTATCAAAATGTCTAAGGTGAAAACAGACATAAGGCTGTGTACAGCAAACCCTAAAACGGACTGTCCAATGAAAAAGAGGATACATTCCCTCATATGATCTGAGGCAGACATGATGACATGCAGGAAGAAAAATGACTGGCATTTTGGAGTATGTTAACCCCCAAATCATAGAATTTACTAATTCCTAACACTTTAAGGTTTATGACCAACCTAGACAGCATATTAAAATGCAGAGACATTACTTTGCCAACAAAGGTCCGTCTAGTCAAGGCTATGGTTTTGCCAGTAGTCATGTATGGATGTGAGAGTTGGACTATAAAGAAAGCTGAGTGCAGAAGAACTGATGTTTTTGAACTGTGGTGTTGGAGAAGACTCTTGAGAGTCCCTTGGACTGCAAGGAAATCTAACCAGTCCATCCTAAAGGAGAGCAGTCCTGGGTGTTCATTGGAAGGACTGATGTTGAAGCTGAAACTCCAATACTTTGGCCACCTGATGTGAAGAGCTGACTCATTTGAAAAGACCCTGATGCTGGGAAAGATTGAGAGCAAGAGGAGAAGGGGACGACAGAGGATGAGATTGTTGGATGGTATCACCGACTCAATGGACATGAGTTTCAGTAGGCTCTGGGAGTTGGTGATGAACAGGGAGGCCTGGCGTGCTGCAGTCATGGGATCACAAAGAGTTGGACATGACTGAACAACTGAACAGAACTGAACACTTTAAGAAATTCCTAAGCTTCCTCGGGTTTTCCTTTTCTACCTGCTGTCTAGTTAACAAATATTTATGAAAAGCCTACTGGGCATCAAGAACTGAGCAAAAAAGACAAGTGAAAATGTATCAGGAAAACCAGTATAGACTCTGAGAGAGACTAGTCTAGACAGAAACTTTTAGAAGAGCAAAAGTTTCTATTTTCTGAATGAATGGTTTGGTGAAATAAAAAGAAAATCAATGTGAAGTAGTAAATTAATGCAATAAGAATGAGATCACCTGAAATAAGTCACAAAGCAGGAAATGGGCAGAAATGTGCAATGGCAAATGTGTGTGCTTGTTTCTTTTAAGAATTAATTACTTTCTGTTGAAGAATGGACACTGGCTGCAGTGACTCTTAAGCCTGACATGTTGCCTGACACATGGTAGGTATTTAATCTCAGTCTGTTGACTAAATTAATGAATAAACAAGCGAACGAAAGACGGCAGGCAAGAAAGCCTTATGGCAATGCACAGAAGTTCTGTGTTTGGCTAGAATTCTTTTTGTGCTGGAATTTCTTTAAACTAGGCACAGAGGATGATAAGCTGCAAAGATCAACCTATGCTTTCTCAAGAGACCACCTGTCTCCTTTAAAATATCATTGTGAATGATTAAAATTCATGTGCCCAAATATTTAGATAGCCTATGGGATTCTTTTTTCATGTTACAGTGATTCAGGCAAATTCAGGATTCCTAAGATAAAAACACCACTCCAAAAATATGAGAAGACAGTTCATTGTATAGAGTCTCAAAGGGAAAAATGGAGAGAGACAGTTGAGTTTGGACATTTGTCACTTGGGAGGAGGTGGGAAGAAAAGCATTACAATATTAGAATATTAACATGTTTAGGTGAAAAGACAAGACGTGACTAAAAGGAAAAATAAAAGAGGAACAGTTTTGGAGAAGTCAACTTATCAGAATTTGCATCACGTGAAATGTGTGTGTTGAATCTTGGGTTTGACTCGGATGCCAACAGTCAATAATCCATGCTATTTTAAAATGCCACACTTCCCATTTGGCACACACCCATGTGTGTTCATAAACTTGATATGAACTACACTACAGAAAAATTCTGTCACCTTAATGTTAAGCAATAGAAAAACAGAAATAAATTCAAAAAAATCATTGATGATAATGTGGTCCTTAGAATAAGGAAGAACATTTCAAGGGAAGTGAGTAAGATATTTTCCATAGGGGCATGTACAATGAAAATGCACAAAGATTTAAGAAAGAGAAGAGATGAATTCCTCAATGGCTGGTTAACAAAGTCCAGTCTTTTCTTTCTCTCTTTTCTATAATGCTGTGAACAGAGCACAGGGGATCAAGAGATTGTTGAACCCCAATACAACCCTGGATAATGCGATTATGAAATAAATCACTTTCGATATTTCCAGACAACTCATTCAAACACCAGCAAAAACAACCTGAGGAAGGCTTCTCTGATAAGGCTGACACTCTCCTTGGCAACCAACAGCATTTTGTTAATAATGGATAGAGATATGATAAAATAAATAGCATCTAAAATAACATCTCTCACAGATATCATATGCTGCTTTTAATAAAGGATGTGTCTGACACACACCAGGGCTTACTAAGTGACAGGTGTCTTTATTATGATGAAGTTTCTTGTTATTATGCTGTAATTTTTTTTTCACATCAACATATCCTCTCTCCTACCTTGAAAGCTGAGAACAAACTGTTTTTAATCTCTTTGCATTCCTTGCAGCCCAGAAGTGCCTTTCACAGGATGAAATGAATGTTAACTGAAAGTTTCTAGGTTTACCTTGGAACCCTGGACACTAAACTGTTTGTGTGCAGAGAGAAACAGGTATCATCTCCCATCCTACTTGCAAAAGGCATGTGCTCCTTTGGAAAGTAGCTGCAATGGCCTTAAACTATAACTCTCCTATAATGGTGACTCTGTGTGGTGCTGGGGACAGTTCAAAGATGATATAGATGCGAAAAAGCAGTCCTATTAAGTTCCAACACAATGGAAAAACATCAAAAAGCCACATCAGAGAGCATACGCTAATCTTCTTGCATATTAGATGTTGTCCTAAGCCCATGAATGTATACTTAGAAAGTATATGTTAGAATTTATACTTAACACTTTATAAATGCATATTGTTTTCTCTTTTATTAATAAGGAAACCAAGCTGAGGTTACAGAGATTAACAACTTTGCCTCAAATCACATCAATAGTAAATGATGGTTATCAGGATCTGAGTCCAAGTCTACAAGACTCCTAGGCTTAATCTCTTAACCATCTGATAGGTAACTTACAGTAATAGCAGCACTCTGAATCCACAATCCATTTAGGAGTCACAATCTTACCTGCAGCCGTAAGTGCCATGACCTATTTTCAACATCTTTCAACACAGCATATGATGATTCACTTCCTTCCCTTTATTTCAACCCTCCCTAGCTGTCAGAGAACCTGAGAATCTGGGTTCAGAATCAGAAACTTCCTTAATATATTTGTGTGCTAAGTTAACGTTAAATAACATGAAACAGTCATGCTCTCTGAGATGAGCAATGAATTCACAGGGACTGCTTATTAATTTACTGCCATTTAAGAAGTCTAAGCAGGAGGAGACATGTGAACAGAGTTACTGGGAGAATGAAGGTTGGAAGAGAGTAATATTTAGGAAGAAACAACGGTCAGAGGCAGCAGCCTTTGGCAGCAATACTATAGGACTTCACTGCAGCAAGAAAGCCTCTCAAGCACCACATTCTGTGTCCTCTAAACCACAGCTACAGGAACCCCGAAGGGCAAAGCCATCAGATATTTGAAAGGAACACGGCTAATGGACTAGATGAAATGGCACAGCTCTGCAGAAAAAGCAAAGAGGCTTGGACCACAGAACCTGGTCTCTAAAAATGCTCAACAAATATTTATTGAACAAGCAAATCAATAACAAGGGTTTAGATTAGAGAGTCATGGGGAAGCCTCACAGCCCTGCCGCAGGGTGATGTTAGCCATCATCACGGTGCCTACAACTTTCCTCCACTCGTGCCTCTCACACTAAACAGGAAAATCAGAGGAGGATGCCTAGGGTTGGAATCAATCATACCTCTCTGTAAACTTCACTTGAAACCTCAAGCACCCAACTAAGCTACAGAAGTCCCCTGTTAGAGGAGGGTCCACTAGATACAATCAAACTTCATATATATATATATATGTTATATGTTTTTCACTGACATACAGTCAACCTAAGCATATAAGTTCAACTCTAATCTAAATGTTTTAACGTCTAAGAATTAAAAATAACATACAGGAATGCCAAATACAGAGTATCAGGGTTGAGAAAATAGATTTTCCACCAAAAAAAAACAAAAAAACAAAAACTTAAAACCAAAATACCTACACATCAAAAGTTTTCCACAAAGCCCTCATGATACCAAACAAGAAAAAGCTTCCTTGGGTATCTCATTCTTCCCTAACAACAGCCCTTACTCTGTGATTACTTTCTTGGCTTATCTGTTATCTAGTTAGTGGAACCCGCAGCCTGCCTCTGGCCATAATTAGCTCCTTATGATATACCATCTTGCTTGTACATCTTCTTTGAATAAAAGTTTTCAAAATGACAAACAAGAGGCCTCACATGATGTCTGAAATGCCAACCAAATTTTCTACCAGTTGGCATTCTTGACATCGTTTTTAGAGGGAAGTCATGAGTGATATTCACAGCTGAGACATGAGAAACAGCTGCCCTCCATGTTGAAGAATAAGAGGAAAGGAACAAATCTACATGAAGGCCTTCTGCAAATTTTCCCTATGAATGATAAAACAGAAATTTCTACTTATCCACCTGTTTCCAAACATAACCCTAGTTTTCCAAGTACTGGGTGGAAAATAAAACCTGATTGTCTTCATGTGGCTCAGACAAGGCACAAAAACTCTTAAGTTTTATGCTCTAAATACAGAAAATTGCTTCATTTCTAAAGTAAATGTATGCCAGAAACTTGCGGATATCTCAAGAATGCCTTGTAGCTAAAGAAAGTAACATCATTGCCTACTCATTTTGCTTAATTTGCTAGTCTCTCAGCAACTTTGCGCTAACACTTTCATCCCATTTTAGATCTTGGCATAAGGCAAAGGTCCAGAGCCCAGAAAGCCACCTCCAGCGGCCAGTCTTCTCTGGATGGAGTGTCTTCCCAAGATGCCTTTCTGCTAATGCCCATGTTCCATGCATTTCACTTATCTTCCCCACGCTACATTCCAGTAACTAAGCTTCATAAGCTTCTTCTGAATTGTTTACTCTGTGTTTTAAAGCTCTGTCAGCTGTTGGGATGATCTGCGAGATTCTTTTTATTTTTGGTTAAGCGGGACTGGCAAGCCTTATTGGGCCTTTTGGTGGAATCCCTACTATTGAAAATTCCCACTGCTGGGATTAAAGGAGATAATGCCTATGAAAGCCTTTTATAAACTGTAAAGTCCTGGTCGAATGTAGTGTGCTGTTGTAATATTAACCATCATGGCAATAACCACAATCCAGCTTTAATGGAGGCTTAGAAATGACCACAGACATTTGGGCCTTGTCTCTGCTCCATTTCCAATCCATGTCCTTGGTTAGTGTCCAACACAGGAGATTTCACAAAAGAGTTTAGTTGGCATGAACAAATGAATGGCTTAAAACATCGCATCGTTTTCCAAATTAATATCCACATGTAAAATGAAGCTAGACTATTTAGATAGTGAAAATATTCTGCCCAAAACACTAAGATGCTCAGAAAAAAACTGCAGAACCAAAACTTACTTTGAAGAAAATTTTACTGATAATAAAAGCTGGCCCTTTGAGCTCAGTATTGGAGAAGAAGAGAAGGGGGACAGACAGGTGCAGGAATTTCTATGGGCCTGCAAAAATTTCTTTTAGTTGACAGTAGCTTAGAGGAGGAGGTTGCCATCCCAGAGAAGGGAAGGGATAATGATTTTGGATGGCTAATGTGCAAAAACACAGAAGTGGTAAAGGCTGGCCCAGCATGGAGCATCCCGAGCTCAGGCTTATTTCCGGGGTTGTGTCTCCTCGGTTGCAGAGGACCAGCTCCTATGGGAGGAGGGAAGAGGCAGTGCAGTGGGAGGAGAGGAGTCTGCTAAGGAAGAGGTGCTGAGAAAAATGAATTATTTTTGGAAAATGTTTTCCGGAGCATTTGCAGGCACAGTTCAGGTCATGATGTGATCTATCTGAAGTCTACCTGTGTGTGAGGAGGTGGGGGCTGGCAGTGGAAAGGAAGACCATAGCCACCAGAAACTGTTGCCTTGTTTATCCATCTCAACAGAATCAAGAAGGGAAACTCCAGCAAGACTGCTAGTGACTCAGGAAAGCAAATGCAGACACCAAATTTATGCCTAGTGGCTAAGGTGATTCAAACAGTCCCTTCTGGAGAAGGGGTAAGAAGGGGTAAGGTGGGGTGAGGTGAGGTGAGGTGGGGTGGGGCCTAGAGTTGGGAAGGGTAGCAGGAAGTCTGGAGGGCTCCAGTGGCCGGGAGGGCCCCTGCACTAGCCTGGCCGCTAAGCTCCAGAAAATATCACATTTCTGCCCATCAATCAGCATTAAGCGGCTTTGGGGGCTGAGCTCTCAGCACAGGCAGTTGCCAGTAGCAACAGGGCACACACTAGTAGCTCCCGGTGAGCTGGGGAGACAGCAACCAGTGAGGGGCTGCCAGCGCCAGACAACCTGAGCTGGGTAGACAAAGTCAGAGACCATTGATGATGGGCCTGGGGGTACCGGGATGGAGGCAGGACCCAGCCGCCAGAAGTGGCCCAGGCCGCTGGCCCCCGGGGATGGGGGCGGAGTGGGGGGGAGGTTGAAGGGTTTCTGGAGGCACCACATTGCCAGTGCCAAGTACAGCAGCCTTCTGACCCCCCTGGAGGGGCCTGGCTCTGCTAGCCTAGGACACAGAAGTCAAGGCCAAGGAGCAGGAAGAAGCACTGGTCCTGCGCTTGGATGCGTCGGAGTTCTCAAGATCAGTCCCTTCCCCCGCCACCCCTCTCCCTCCAGCAGTCTCTGGAGGACGCCAACGTGGAAATGTGTCTGCACGTGTGCTTGTTTTCATTTGCGCTTCCAGCACAAAAGCAAGGCCCCACAGGTGGAAAGGAGAATATGTGTGGGTTGTGCGAGGCTCGGACTGCGTGAAAGCGGGGAGGGGGGTGAAAGCACACATCGCGGCTCCCACCCACAGCCTGTGAGGCGGGTCCAAGTGCCGGCGCTTGGGGAAGAGAGCCGGAACCTCATGCCACCTCCCCGAACTTATCCCCCTGCCACTGGGATCCGGTAAGGTGGAAAAAGAAGGGCTACAATGAGGGAGGGCGGTAGAGGGCAGAGATGGACCGAGGAGACCACAGGGGAAGGCACAGAAGCAAGGAGTCCACGCGGACTAGCGGGGAGCAAAGCGGCCGAAGGGTCAGGCTGGAGAGCGCCGGCGGCGTGAGCGGGAGGCGCGCCCGGGAGGGGAACAGGCTGGCATCTCCTTACCTGGCCAGTGGAGAAGCATCTTGCAGTGGGTCGGGGCCGGGATGGGCAGACCCTGCAGTGCTGTCACTTCAGGGGCAGCAAGGCTCTGGCCGCGGAGCTTGCAGTTGATAAACTTGCCATGCCCTGGGCTCGCAGAGGCAGCTGGGGCCAGACGCGCCCCGCCGCCTGCCGCTGCCGGCCGAGCCTCCTCCGTGCGCTCCCGGGCGCTCTTCCGCTTTGTTGTGTTGGATTGGTCTTCCTGAGCCTGCCTCGGGTGCTGGGTGCCCCCTCGGCAATGGGACGTTTCCTCGGCCTTCCGGGAGGCCCCTGGGATCCGCTTGCCACTTTCCTCCCGGAGGCGCGCATTAAACAGCTGCCCCGTAGCGCCTGGCGGGGCCGCGCGGTGCGCTCCTAGCAGGCGGCTCCGGCCTGTGGATTCCCGCCCCCCACCTTCTCCCCCTCCCCGCCCCTCCGCGCCCCCCCATCAGAAGCTGCTTAGAATCAGGCTGTCAAATCCAGCCCATCTGCTGCAATCATAATCAGTCTCAACCCAACGATTCTGACAAATCTCTGCCTGGAGCCGGAGTTGGGGGAGCCGGTGGGTGCGGGGCGCGGGGGCGGAGGGGAGGAGTGGGCGAGGGGGCTACCGGGAACAGCGCGGGGAGAGCGGGGCCTGGAGGCTTCTATTGTCTGCCCCAAACAGAGGAAGTGAAAGGGGAAATGGGGATCCCAATGGAGAAATAATGGTTTCCTTTCCCAGCTTCCGATAAGAAAAATCAATCCATTCTGGTAGACATATCCATCCCCTTACCCGCATCCCAAACCGCTGCTTGCTCCTTCTGGGTGGAACGAATGCGAATGCTAAGGAACTGAACAAACAGGTCCTGTAATCTTATCATCAGGCTGATCCAGAGACTGACACGGATATTCAAAGTAAGATACTGTAATTGGGAGGTAAGAGCTAGAACTAACAGTCATTTGTCTGCAGTCAGAAGTTGGTTCCCAAGTACATTTGAGAATCAAGTTTATGGAGAGAGAACCACCCTGTAATTCGCGATGAAGCTGGGCCCACTGCCTCCTGTTGGCATTTTGAAAGATAAAAGGAAAATCTGCTTTGGGCAAGAAAATGCTGGACTCGGGTTAGCCCCAGCCTGAGTTAAAAGAATTATCACATTTTCTCTCACATTTTAATTGAAATGTTCTTTTTAAAGAAATGCTATTTTATTAGAAAATCATGACTTCTGAAACTGATATTTTTTTTCCCAACTAAAATAGTTTCTTCTGCAGATGAAATGAGTTTCTTCTGCTCCTTTCTATAATATACTTTGAACTATTTTAATATGCCACTGAAGTATAATCACACATATTTCTACTGGTTATAGGCTTATGGGGATTATGGCAAAATTTTTTAAATGAAAATAACAGCAGTCCTGATATACATAAATCTTAAAGTATAAAGAATACAACCAATGGGATTATACTTGCTTTCATATATTCTTTGCAAGTGCTGGAAATGTTCAGTTACCCTGAATGACAGTATTTGTTGGCGAAATAATTTGTTGGATAAACAGATCACCAGTTGAAAAGTTAAAGAGGAAAAACTTTAAGTCATTTATTCAGATAGATGTAAAAGTCAGGTAAAAAAAAATAACTATACTGTGAAAACTGAATAGAGCTTTAAAATAGTGCTCAAATCATTCTTTTGCTTGATGCTATAGTTGAGAAATGCAGGCAAGTCATAGTAAGCCCCCCCACTGATCCAGAAGACTGTGTCTTCTACTTATTTACAGCCCAGTAGTATTTACAACAGGAATATGCAGTAATGGGCACTCCATGAATAATGATGGTTTGAAGTTTTAATTTACAGGACACTGTAAATTAAAATCATACACATTATGTGGCTGGACAAGTGAGCTAAAATGAAGTTCAAGTGTTACTTTCCCTCATAAGTAAATAATATAAATAAAGGACAGCTACAGATCCAATGTTAAGATGTTTTTATAATATCTAAAAGTTTACAATTTTTCATTGCCAGTTTGTTTAATGTGTTTATTAATATTAAAAATTCTGTTAAAAGATTGATCAAGATGGTACCAATAAGCAAATATTTCCAAAAAGGTCCTCCCCACCAGAATAAAGTGTCATGCTGGTGAATAATTTAAGGAAAAAGTCCAGGAAATCGGTGTTGTCCAAGTAGACAAGAGTTGAGTGGAAAGTCAGACCCTGGGCTACAGGCACCTTACTGTTGTGTTCTGCTGTGTTTTTTTCCCTGCAAGTTGGTGGTTTTAATTGAATCAGGCCTATGTAAGTGAGAGGCTAAATTGATGGCCCCACCTCCAATCCATCAAGTCTTTGGTTCAAAATATATCCTGTCCAGTTGTCTCAATTATTTACTTCTCAGTTATGTATTGAGTGCTTAATGTGTTTCAGTGCTGGAAAATATAAATTAGTAAAAAATCAGAAAAAAACATTTTGATCTTGTGGAACTTACATTCTGCAGGAGAAGACACACATTAGAAAAGAATAAGGAAATAATACTTTTTGTTAGAAAGTCATCAGTGCTAAGGAGAAGAATAAAGCAGGGAGGGTTGGGTGGTATTCAAGTTTAAGCAAAATTCTCACTGATAATCCCACTGAAAATGCCAAATGTGAGTAAGTAAATACAAGAGGCAAGGAAGCAGTGAACCATGTAGGTATCTGAGGGAAGATGGTCCTGGGAAGCAGAAAGAGCAGGTACAGTGGCTTTTAGAGATGAGTGTGCTGGGAAAGGTCTGAGAACAGCAGTGAGGCAGTAGGGAATGGAACAGAGTAAGGTGAGAGGGTTATGGGGATGGTCTGAGAGGGCAGATCATTGGGTGGGACATAACAGGCCATTTGAATGCAGAGTTTCAAAGAATAGTAAGGAGAGATAAGAAAGCCTTCCTCAGTGATCACTGCAAAGAAATAGAGGAAAACAGTAGAATGGGAACCACTAGAGATCTCTTCAAGAAAATTAGAGATACCAAGGGAATATTTCATACAAAGATGGGCACAATAAAGGACAGAAAATGTATGGACCTAACAGAAGCAGAGGATATTAAGAAGAGGTGGCAAGAATACATAGAAGAACTATACAAAAAAGAGTTTAATGACCCAAATAACCATGTTGGTGTGATCACTCAGCTAGAGCCAGACATCCTGGAATAAGAAGTCAAGTGGGCCTTAGGAAGCATCACTATGAACAAATTTAGTGGAGGTGATGGAATTTCAGCTGAGTTATTTCAAATTCCAAAAGATGATACTATGAAAGTGCTGCACGCAATATACCAGCAAATTTGGAAAACTCAGCGGTGGTCACAGGAATGGAAAAGGACAGTTTTCATTCCAATCCCAAAGAAAGGCAATCACAAAGAATGTTCAAACTATGACAAAACTGTACTCATCTCACACACTAGTAAAGCAATGCTCAAAATTCTCCAAGCTAGGCTTCAACAGTACATGAACCAAGAACTTTCAGATGTTCAAGCTGGATTTAGAAAAGGCAGAGGAACCAGAGATCAAATTGCCAACATCCATTGGATCATAGAAAAAGCAAGAGAATTCCATAAAAACATCTACTTCTGCCTTATTGACTACATCAAAACTTTTGACTGTGTAGATCACAACAAACTGTGGAAAATTCTTAAAGAGATGGGAATACCAGACTATGTTACTTGCCTCCTAGAAATCTGAATGCAGGCCAGGAAGCAACAGTTAGAACTGGACACAGAACAACAGACTGATTCCAAACTGCGAAAGGAGTATGTCAAGGCTGTATATCGTCACCCTGCTTATTTAACATGTATGCAGAGTACATCATATGAAATGCTGGGCTAGATGAAGCACAAGGTGGAATCAAGACTGCCAGGAGAAATATCAGTAACCTCAGATACGCAGATGACACCACCCTTATGGCAGAAAGCGAAGAACCAAAGAGCCTCTTGATGAAAGTGAAAGAGGAGACTGAAAAAGTTGGCTTAAAACTCAACATTCAAAAAACTAAGACCATGGCATCCGGTCCCATCACCATGGCAAATAGATGGACAAACAGATGGGGAAACAGTGGAAACAGACTTTATTTTGGGGGGCTCCAAAATCAGGGCAGATGGTGACTGCAGCCATGAAATTAAAAGACGCTTGCTCCTTGGAAGAAAAGCTATGACCAACCTAGAGAGCATATTAAAAAGCAGAGACATTACTTTACTGACAAAGCTCCATCTAGCCAAAGCTGTGGCTTTTCCAGTAGTCATGTATGGATGTAAGAGTTGGACTGTGAAGAAAGCTTTGCATCAAAAAATTGATGCTTTTGAATTGTACTGTTGGAGAAGATTCTTGGGACTCCCTTGGACTGCAAGGAGGTCAGTCAATCCTAAAGGAAATCAAACCTGACTATTTATTGGAAGGATTGATGCTGAAGCTGAAACTCCAATACTTTGGCCACCTGATGCGAAGAACTGACTCACTGGAAAATACCCTGATGTTGGGAAAGATTGAGAGCAGGAGAAGGGGACGACAGAGGAGGAGATGGCTGGATGGCATCATCGACACGATGGACATGAGTTTGAGCAAGCTCCGGGAGTTGGTGATGGACAGGGAAGGCTGGCATGCTGCAGTCCATGGGGTCGCAAAGAGTCAGATACAACTGAGTGACTGAACTGAACTGAAGGACTGTCTTTATTCATAAGTGATGTGGGAAGTCAGGGATGAAGAAGGTCTTCCGGGGGATAGGGGCAGTATTTTGTTAGTCTTTTGTCACCCTGTGCAGTTTGTGAAAGCTTAGTTCCCCAATCAGGGATAAAACCCACTCCCTCATCAATGCAAGTACAGAGTCCAAACCACTGGACCACCAGCAAATCCCCTAAAGAGAGTTTTGAGCAGAGGAATTCCATGATCTGACTTTTGTTTAATAGATCATTCTGTTAAGTCGCTAAGTCCCTGCATGCTAAGTCGCTTCAGTTGTATCTGACTCTTTGTGACCCCATGGACTGTAGCCTGCCAGGCTCCTCTGGCCATAGGATTCTCCAGTCAAGAATACTGCAGTGGATTACCATGCCCTTCTCCAGAAGATCTTCCTGACCTAGGGATTGAACCCAGGTGTCTTATGTCTACTGCATTGGCAGGCTGATTCTTTACCACTGATGCCACCTGGGAAGCCCCATATTGCAAACTAATTACAGAAGAAAAAGGAAGATGGTAAGGGGGAAGATCTGTTATTAGGATATTGCAAAAATCCAGGTAAGACAGAGTGACTTGGTCAGGACCATAACAAGAAAAATAATGAGTGCTTGGACTTAGCAGCCAAAAGGATGGAGTTGCTATTAATTGAAATGCAGAAGACAATGGGTAGAGAAAATTTTGGTGGAAGAATATGAGGTTTAGTGTTAGATGTGTTAAGGTTCAGTTCAGTCGCTCAGTCGTGTCCGACTCTTTGCGACCCCATGATCACAGCACGCCAGGCCTCCCTGTCCATCACCAACTCCCGGAGTTCACTCAAACTCATGTCCACAGAGTCGGTGATGCCATCCAGCCATCTCATTCTCTATCGTTCCCTTCTCCTCCCGCCCCCAATCTTTCCCAGCATCAGAGTCTTCTCCAGTGAGTCAACTCTTCACATGAGGTGGCCAAAGTATTGGAGCTTCAGCTTTAGCATCAGTCCTTCCAATGAACACCCAGGATTGATCTCCTTTAGAATGGACTGGTTGGATCTCCTTGCAGTCCAAGGGACTCTCAAGAGTCTTCTCCAACACCACAGTTCAAAAGCATCAATTCTTCGGCGATCAGCTTTCTTCACAGTCCCAATTCTCACATCCATACATGACCACTGGAAAAACCATAGCCTTGACTAGATGGACCTTTGTGGGCAAAGTAATGTCTCTGCTTTTTAATATGCTATCTAGGCTGGTCATAACTTTCCTTCCAAGGAGTAAGCGTCTTTTAATTTCATGGCTGCAATCAGCATCCGCAGTGATTTTGGAGCCAATAAAGTCTGACACTGTTTCCACTGTTTCCCCTTCTGTTTCCCATGAAGTGATGGAACCAGATGCCATGATCTTAGTTTTCTGAATGTTGAGCTTTAATCCAACTTTTTCACTCTCCTCTTTCACTTTCATCAAAAGGCTTTTTAGTGCCTCTTCACTTTAGGATGCCTATTAAGTTACATTTTTAAATAGCTATGTAAATAAAACCCTTCAAATAGTTCCTAGCTTTTGCTAAGGACCATGTAAATATTTGTGGTGGTGGAGCTTGTGTTAGTTGGGTATGTTTTGATGGCTGTTATTATAATTATTGATCTTTGCCAACCAAAATGAGATTTTGAGAAGGAAGTTGAATAAAATTAAAGTATTGTGTTCAGGACACAAGTCCAGGATGGCAATGTATATTTGGGAACTGTATACAATGAAGTGAAGTTGCTCAGTCGTGTCTGACTCTTTGTGATCCCATGGACTGTAGCCTACCAGGCTCCTCAGACCATGGTATTTTCCAGGCAAGAGTACTGGAGTGGGTTGCCATTTCCTTCTCCAGGGGATCTTCCCGACCCAGGGATTGAACCCAGGTCTCCCGCGTTGCAGGCAGACGCTTTACCATCTGAGCCACTATAGATGGTTAAATTAAATTTATCATCATATCAGTTGGGCCATTAAGGCTGAGAACACAGTTAGAAAAGAGAAGATGTTTCAGGATTAAATCCTGAAAGACATTCCAACTTTAAAAAGTCAAGAAGATAAAGAAGAACCAGCAAAGGAGATGACCCAAATGGCAACCCAAGAGGGAGAAGGTAAAGTAGGAGAGCAGACTCCCTCAGGAACTTAGTAATCAAGGTGTATCAAGGAAGGAGTGATCTGCTATTCAGAGTCTCCTGGTATGATCGTCTCCATAGAGAACCCAAAAGAACATATAGGAAGGCTATGAGAGAGTTAACCAAGGTTACTAGAAAACTTAATTATCTATTGTCTGTTTATAGTACAACATTCAGGGTGTCCCATCACTTATGTAAAGGTCAGGGGCCTGAGAGGTATTCAGTGTGTGCTGAATCAGGTAATGAATCAGTGAAGGATAAAATGCCTTATGCTGAAAAATATTTTTCAGCTTATCTATGGATAATTTTGGAGGGGTTGCCTATTCTTAAATTCAAGAAATATTGATGTAGAACAAGGTTTCTGAGAGGGAATAGATATGTTTCCCTTTTAGTAAGCAATGTCAATAGACCAAAGATTTCTAGACCACAAGTTTCATATAGAATGTTTTCTCAGATCATGTTCAATAAAATGTAGAGTAGTAACAAGGAAACAACTTGCAGACATATGGAAATTTTAAAATATATTTCTGTAAGTAATTTTCAACTTAAGACAACAACCCAATTTAAATGTGCAGAAGATTTAAATACAACCTTATTAAAAAAGATATAAAAATGATAAATCATGGCATGAAAAGATGATCATCATCATGAGTCACTAGAGGAAAGCAAGTTAAAATCTCAGTTACATTTACTCACACCCACAAGAATCAACAAAGTTAAAAATATTAACAATATCAAGTGTTGGCAAGGATGTAGAGCAACTTAAATTCTCATACATAGCTGATGGAAATGCAGAAGGGTATAGCAAGTTTGGAAAACCAGTTGACAGTTTCTCAAAAAGGTAAACCCAGAAAAAATATATGTATCCCAATGTTCACTGCAGCACTATTTACAATAGACAGGGACTGGAAGCAACCTAAATGTCTATCAACAGCGGAATGGATAAAGAAGATCTGGTACATATACACAATGGAATATTACTCAGCCATAAAAACAAATGGAATAGTGCCATTTGCAGAGACATGGATAGACCTGGAGATTGTCATACTGAGTGAAGTAAGTGAAAAAGAGAAAAACAAATACCATATAGTATCACTTATATGTGGAATCTTAAAAAATGGTAAAATTTACTTGCAAAGTAGAAATAGAGACACAGATGTAGAAAACAATCTTATGGATACCAAAGGAGGAAGGAGAGGGTGGGGTGAATTGGGAGATTGAAACTGACATATATACACTACTGTGTATAAGATAGATAACTACTCAGAGGGTGAAGAATCTGCCTGCAATGCCAGAGACCAGGGTTCAATCCCTGGGTTGGGAAATCCCCAGGAGAAGGGCTTGGCAACCCATGCCAGTATTTTTGCATGGAGAATCCCATGGACAGAGGATCCTGGCAGGTTACAGTCCATAGAGTAGCAAAGAATTGGACACGACTGTAGCAACTTAGCACACACGTACCAAAGCCATTAGATAAAGGATTGTTGGGAAGTAAAATACTAATCCAGTATCAGGTATCGCCTCCTGATTTTCTGCTAACTGTTAAGAGAAAAGTTATATTATACAAGGGAGAGATTCCCTAACACATTCCAGCTTATATGATGCTAAGTGAGAAGAGCACCACATCACCTTTGGGGTAGTCTTGGAAAAACCATGTTTAACCTGAGTCTAAGCAAGGACTTTGACATAATTTCCAGCTTATAAGAAGTAAGGAAGATAAATGACACTACAAAGAAACAATGAGGCATATGCAAAATACAGGGTGCTCTGCAGCACTTAACGTCTGAGTAGAAGGAAGTAGAAGCAATAAAAATAGATTAAATGACAGAACTAAATTAATGATTTTAGATCTTGGTCCAATATAAAAGCTTTAAGAGACTTTTTAGACACTGGTGGTCCAGT
The DNA here is from genome assembly GCF_049115385.1 of Moschus berezovskii. Lineage (NCBI taxonomy): Eukaryota > Metazoa > Chordata > Mammalia > Artiodactyla > Moschidae > Moschus > Moschus berezovskii. The sequence goes on from NC_142461.1 coordinate 73,190,585, forward strand.
GTCTAAGACTCCATGATGCCACAACATGTTTTAATAAAACAAATATTAAAAAAAAATAAAGATACTTTGGAAATTAGAGAAATTCAAATAAGGTTTGCATTGAATAGGATAGGAGAAGTTTTATTACTTTTTCTAATGAAAAAAATGATATCGTGTTAATAAAGGCAGTAGTCCTTTATTAACACAATAGTCTTGGTTTTAAAAGACACATGCTAAAGTATTTAGGGTGAAGTATCATTGTGTTTACCACTCACTTTGGAAAAATTATATATGAAACAAAATATTAACATTTAGGTGGCGCTAGTATTTAACTTATATGCAGAATACATCATGAGAAATGCTGGGCTGGAAGAAGTACAAGTTGGAATCAAGATTTCCAGGAGAAATATCAATAACCTCAGATATGCAGTCCTGGGTATTCATCGGAAGGACTGATACTGAGGCTGAAACTCCAATACTTTGGCCACCTCAAGCGAAGAGTTGACTCATTGGAAAAGACCCTGATGCTGGGAGGGATTGGTGGCAGGAGGAGAAAGGGACAACAGAGGATGAGACGGCTGGATGGCATCACCGACTTGATGCACATAAGTTTGAGTGAACTCCAGGAGTTGGTGATGCACAGGGAGGACTGGCATGCTGTGATTCATGGGGTCACAAAGAGTCAGACACTACTGAGTGACTGAATTGAACTGAGTGGTAAAGTATCTGCCTGCCAATGCAGGAGACACAAGAGATGCAGGTTCAGTCCCTGGGTCAGGAAGATCACACCTGGAGTAGGAAATGGTAACCGACTCCAGTATTCTTGCCTAGGAAATCCCACAGACAGAGGAGCCTGGTGGGCTAGTGCATGGGGCTGCAAAGAGTCAGACATGAATGAGCACAATGCCAAGTTATGGATAAATGAGTATTTTGTTGCCCTGGTCTTTTACTTTTTTCTACACATTGAATTTCTTCATAATAAAAAATGAAAAAATACATACTTTTAAAACCCAATAGTTAAATATAAAGGAACTAGAAAAAATAGAATTTGATGTCTTAAAATTAAAACACTATCAAAACTTGTAAGATGAAAACAACTAAAGCAGTATGTAAAGAGAAAATAATTTTAGTGCATGTTCTAGAAATGAAGAAAATTGGAAAATTAATGTGTAAAGCATCCAAGAGGCAAACAGCAATAAACAAGTAGAATAAAAGAATTAGTAAAGATAAAATCAAAGTCTAATAAAGTATAACACAAAGAATTAATACAGGATTAATAAAAGAGTGACTTTAAATCAATGAAAAACAGAGGAGACATAAATCATTAAGTTTTGGAGTAAAAAAAGTTGCGTAACTAAGGATACAAGAGATTTAAAATAATAGGACTGCTTCACTATGAGCAACTTTATAGCAATACATTTTAAAACACAGACAAAATCATCAATGTCCTAACTTTTCTTAAAAATCTTTCCATAAAACTCTAGAATCAACAGAATCGTGAACAATACATCAACTCAATAGTTGAAAATAAAAATTTACCCCTAGATAATCAATAGGCCTAGATTTTAAAAAATCTTTATTGAAATATAATCCATATACTATAAAATTCACCCATTTAAGGTATACAAACCATCACCATCATTTAAGTTTAGAACTTTCATAACTCCTCCCCTCAAAATCCCCCAGTGCCCATTTGGAGTCATTCTTCATTCTCCAGCCAGAGGTAACGCACTTTCTATCTCTATAAAATTTGCTTATTCTGGATATTTCATATAAACGCACTCATACACTATGTGATCTTTTGGGTTTGTCTTTTTTCACTTAGCATAATACTTTCAATACCTGTCCTTCTGTAGCACATATCAGTATTTCATTTCTTCCTGTTGCCAAATAATATGTCATTCTATGGAGAGATATCATTGGATAAATTTCATTTAAGTTCCTATGCCCATTTTTATATTGGATTAATTGTCATTTTATTGTTGAATTGTGGGTCCAGTTTTTTTAAGGCAAGTTTTACAAAGCTTGAAAACAATACAAAAACTAATATTCAAATCTTGCAGGAAAAGGTCTAGTAAAAGAAGGCGGGGAGGGGAGAAAGATTAAAGAGAAGGGGGAGAAAAAGGTGAGAGGAAAGATTTTATGAGTCATCTAGAATGACCTCGATACTAAAAGTAAACATGTATCATACAGGAAAGCTAATGAATGTTGTCCTAAAATTTCTAAATAAAACAATCCATCAATGTGAAAAATAAAAAATAGTAGGAATAATAATGGTAATAACAATAAAGAATGACCAATTCAGGTTTATCCTATAAAGCAAACCCATTTATTCCAGCAGATTTATGCACTGAATTTTACCAGCTGATCTTGAAATGTTTATAAGAGAGGTAAAGGCCAAAAATGCACAACTAATCTTTAAGAATGGTGACTCCACTAACATCCAGAAATGAGTCAGGTACCTTGCTATAAAGGTAGATAATTAAACAGGTAAGTGAGGTGGGAACTGCATCAATGAAATAGTAAGAGAGCCTCAACATAGATGTACATCTATTTAATAAAGGTGTTGGTCAGAAATGGTATCACTGGGACTTCTCTGATGCAGAGGGTGTGAGTTTGCTCCCTGGTCATGGGGCTAAGATCCCACATGACTCGTGGCCAATGGACCAAAACATAAAACAAAAGTAGTAGTATAACAAATTCAATAAAAGACTTTAAAAATGGTCCACATTAAAAAAAAAAAAAAAAGAAATGGTGTCATTAACTAGTGGAGAAAGAATTGACTACTGAAACAATGCAACAAATCCATTTTCTATCTGAATAAAGAACTGAGACCATTCACAAAAAACAAGCTAAGATTAAACACTGAATGTGTATAGGAGAAGAATGATTTAGAGGACTTTTTGCCTTCAATTTCAAGACTTAAATAAAGCCACAGAAATCAAGGGAGCATGATATTTGAGAAAGGACAGATATATTAATGGAGAGGCCAGAAATAGACCTTCATAAATACAGCCAACTGATCTTTGACAAAGGAGAAGAGACAATAGAACAAAGAGTCTCTTCAACAAATGGTCCTGGAATATCTGGAAACTCACATGCAAAAAAAAAAAAAAAATCTAGACTCAGACTTTACACCCTTCATACAAATTACTCAAAATGGATCAAAATGGACGTAAGGGTAAAACACAAAACCATAAAACTCCTAGAAGATAACATCAGAGAACATCTAGATGACCTTGGGTACACTGATGTCTTTTTAGATATAACATTAAAGAAATAATCCACGAAAGAAATGTGATAAGCTGGACTTCATTAAAATTAAAAACATCTGCTCAGTGAGATACAGTATCAAGAGAATGAGAAGACAAGCCACAGATTGGGAGAAAATATTTGAAAAGGACATATCTAATAGAGTACGATTGTCTACAATTCACAGACAAGTCTTGAAACTCAACAATAAGAAAACAAGCTGATTTTAGAAATGCCACAAACCTTAATAGGCACCTCACCAGGCAAATAACTGTATGAAAGGATACTCCACACAATGTCATCGAGGAAATACAAGCTAAAACAATACTAATGAGATACCACTAATACCTGTTAGAATGGGTAAGATTCGGTGATAACACCCAATGATGGTAAGGATGTGGAACAACACGGTCTCTCATACATTGTTGGTGGGAGTGCAAAATGGTAGAGCCAGTTTAAAAACAGTTTGGAGTTTCTTACAAAACTAAACATACTTGTACCATACAATCCAGCAATCATGTTATTTGGTATTTTTTCAAAGGAGTTGAAAACTCATATCCAAGCAGTGTGGAGGAGGGAAGGATTGGGAGTCTGGGATTAGCAGATATAAACTATTACATATAAAATGGATAAACAAAGTCCTACTATAGAGCACAGGGAACAATATGCAATATACTGTGATAAATTATATTGGAAAATAATGTAAAAATATGCATATATATGTATATATGTATAATTGAGCCACTGTTGTACAGAAGTTAAACATAGCATCATAAATCAATTACACTTCAATAAAATTAAAAAAAGAAAACTCACATCCACGTAAAAACTTGCATACAGATAGTTACAGTAGCTTTATTCATAACTGCCCCAAAATGGAAGCAACTAAGAGGTCTTTCAGTAGTTAAATGCACTATGGTGCCTCCAGACAATAGAATATTAGTCAGCAAAGAAGCTGGCTTAAAACTCAACATTCAAAAAACTAAGACCATGGCATCTGGTCCCATCACCATGGCAATTAGATGGGGGAAAAGTGACAGACTATTTTCTTGGGCTCCAAAATCACTGTGAACAGTGACTGCAGCCATGAAATTACAAGATGATTGCTGCTTAGAAAAAGAGCTATGACAAACCTAGACAGCACATTAAAAAGCAAAGACATCATTTTGTCAACAAGGTCCATCAGGTCAAAGCTATGGTTTTTCCAGTAGTCATATATGGATGTGAGAATTGGACCATAAAGCTGAGCACTGAAGAATTGATGCTTTTGAACTGTGGTGCTGGAGAAGACTCTTGAAAGTCCTTTGTACAGCAAGGAGATCAAACCAGTCAACCCTAAATAAAATCAACCCTAAATATTCATTGGAAGGACTGATGCTGAAGATGAAGCTCCAATACTTTGGCTACCAGATGCAAAAAGCTGACTCATTGAAAAATACTCTGATGCTGGGAAAGATTGGGAGCAGGAGAAGAAGGGGATGACAGAGGATGAGATAATTGGATGGCATCACCAATGACTTAATGGACATGAGTTTGAGAAAACTCTGGGAGATAGTAATGGACAGGAAAGCCTGGTGTACTACAGTCTGCATGGGGTTGCAAAGAGTCAGACACAACTTAGTGAATGAACAAGAAAAAGAAATGAACTATCAAGCCATGAAGAAATAGGGAGGAACCATAAATGCATATTACTATGTGAAAGAAGCCAATCTGAGAAGGCTCCATACTGTATGATTCCAACAATATGACACTCTCGAAAAGGCATACAATAAAACCACCCATGATTCTTAGATGTTGGAAGAGAGCTGGAAATGAATAGAAAGAACACAGAGGATTTTTAGGGCAGTGAAAATACTCTGCATGACACTATAATGATGGATATATGTTATCAATTTGTTCAAACCCATAGAATGTACACCACCGAGAGTGAACCTTAAGGTAAACTATACACTTGGGTGATTATGGTGCGTCAACGTAGGCTCACAGTTGGTAAAAGTATACTGTTTGGTGAGTGGGGTTAATAATGGAGCTGGGGTGCTATGCACATGTGGAGGCAGAGGGTATATTGGAAATCTCTGTATCTTCCTCTCAATTTTTTGTAAACCTATACCTGTTCTTAAAAAATTAAGTCTGAAAAGAAAACACGAAAAGCAAGTCTATAAAACCTTTTGAAGAATGCTTTGGAGAATACATTTATATCATCAGGCTGGGAAGGATAAAGAAGTATTTCACTGCATCATATTTTTGAACCGCTGAGAAAAGAAAAAAAATTACCATAAAGAAAATGAAAAGTTAAGGCACAGACTAGAAGAATATTTTTGAAACATATATAACTAAGAGGTTTCCTAGGTGGCACAGTAGTAAAGAATCCACCTGCCAATGCTGGAGATGTGGATTGAATCACTGGGTCAGGAAGATCCCCTGATAAAGGAAATGGCAACCCATTTCAGTATTCTCATCTGGAAAATTCCATGGACAGAGGAACCTGGCGGGCTACTGTCCATGAGGTCTCAGAGTCAGACACAACTGAGCACACACATAACCTAAGAAGAATCACTATTCCAAGTTGATAAATAAAAACACTTCCCTGGTGGCTCAGCTGGTAAAGAATCCGCCTGCAATGCAGGAGACTTCAGTTCGATTCCTGGGTTAGGAAGATCCGCTGGAGAAGGGATAGGCTACCCACTCCAGTATTCTTATCTGGAGCATTCCATGGACTGTGTAGTCCATGGGGTCGCAAAGAGTTGGTCACCACTGAGAGACTTCCACTTCACAAGTATAGTAGAAAATAATTTTTATAAAGAAAATATATTAATAGGCAGTTCACAAAAGAAGATAATTGAATGACAATAAATAAAGTGCTCAATCTCATTCCTGGGATAATACAAATTAAAACAACACTGAGAAACTATTTCATACCTATCATGATAGGAAAACAATACTCATTCTGATTACAGTATGTTTTGGTGGGGCTTCATGGAAAACAAAATTCTGACACATGTCAAGCAGGAACACTTAGATCTATGCTGGAAAGGTGAAAGCACTCCTTGTCTAAAACATGGCTACCCCATATCCATGTACCTGCAAGAGGGCAAGTCTCACACATATATATATATATACAAGCACACGTGGAACATACAAAATTGCATTATTTTGTTGTTGTTGTTTATTTGGCTGTAAAACTCCAGCCATTTAATAACAAATGCTTCTCCACCCACACCCATCACAGCACTGGGAGAATCATGGGACCAACCATTGGTGTGGGATGTTCTGGGAAAGCCAGGATGAGGGGCAGCAGCTAGCTGACTCCTGGGAGCATTAGGTCCTAAAAGTTCCATCCAGGGCAGGCTGGAGCTGCCCATGGGTCCAGCCAGAGAGAACAGGTGGAGTCCAGGCTCAGGAGAGGAAAAGGGGGGATAAAAACAGAAGTGACACTGGTCTGCCACCAAACTGAGGCCCCCTGGTCTGCCTGTGCCAAGTCCAGCTAACAGGAGTTGGTCTTGCCCATCAGAAGGTTGCCACCACTTACACTCTGTCTGCCTTCTTAACCTTCCAAAGGTATATGTTCTAGTTATAAGATAAATAAGCACTAGGGATATAATGTACAACACTATTGATATAATTAACACTGCTGTACGTTATATGTGAAAGTTGTAAAGAGAGTAAATCCTGAGAGTTCTCATCACTATGAATTTTTTTTCTTTTATTTTGTATCTATATGAGATAATGAATGTTCACTAGCTTACTGTAGTAATCATTTCATGATGTAAGTCAACTCATGCTATATATCCTAAACTTATATAGTACTGCATGTCAATTATATCTCAATAAAACTAGTGGGGTAAGTCATTATATATTCAGTCTCATAGTAAATATCAGTAAGTTCCATAAGGTTGAAATATGACAAAGGTTTGTGGGTAAAATGCAGTAGAACAATAAATTATCAACAAATTTAAAAATGTAAAAGCTCAAGGACTTCCCTGGTGGTCCAGTGCCTGGGACTTCACACTCCCAATGCAGGGGGCCTGGGTTTGATCCCTGGTTGGGGAACTAGATTCCACATGCCACAATTAAGGGTTCCCACATCACAACTAAAGATCCCGCATGACACAGCAAAGATCAAAGATCCTGTTGCAGCCTTCTAGAAGTAAAATTTGGCAACATCTCTAATAAAATTCCATGTATATTTACAAATGGAGTGAGCATTTTCATTTTTTGGAAGTTTTCCTGAATGAAAGTATACTTCCAACAATACAAAAATACACAGGCACATGATTATCCAATGCTAAATTGTATGTAATTTGAAACTGTCGTTTAAAATATATTTGACTTATTCTTACTCCACATTTTTTCTTTATCCTTATTTTATGATTTATCTTTTGTACTGGATTAAAAACTATTATTTAATTTTGTAATCCTTTATGAACAATTTCTATACTATTTTCTGTGTGGTAGCATTGAATAAATGTTTACTGATTTGAAAATTATTAGGGCTAAATAATCATTTGTTATAAGAAATTTCATTTTTAAATAAAGTTTTCATATAACTAACACTATATGGCTTACTAATTTTGGATTTATCCAAGATTTTTGTCTACTATATTTTTTTCATGGTTCCTATGAAGTTTCTGTTAATTGGGAAATTTGATTTCTTCAATAATTAAACCTCTGAGGCTAGGGTACAAGGCTGAATTCAGCACATCCACTTAGAGAAGATTCCACTGGCCTTGCTACACTTTTGCAGTCACAATTGAGCAGATCATCATTCTAGGAGAGCATTCTTTTAAGAAATTTATAAATGGAATGCACTTTAGTACCTGGTTATTCTTCTGGGCCTTGGTGAAGGAAAAAAACAGATAAATACACATCCATGTTCTACTGACTGTTCTATTTTTTGAAGCTTAAAGATTTGTATTCTTTCATTGTGCTTAGTCACTCAATTGTGTCCAACTCTTTGAGACCCAATAGACTATAGCCTGCCAGGTTCCTCTGTCCCTGGAATTCTCCAGGCAAGAATACTAGATCGGGTATCCATTCCCTTCTCCAGGGGATCCTCCCAACCCAGGGATCAAACCCGAGTCTCCTGCATTACAGGCAGATTCTTTACCATGTGAGCCACCAGGGAAGCCCATTCTTCATTAACATAGTCATTTATTCAACTATCATTTAGTAAGCAACTATTACTCAGATATAAGTTTTTAAATTCAAAAGTCGTTCAGCCAAAAAAGTTTCATGATTTCAAATTTTAATAGCTGATTTTCTGAATATTATGTATTGTATTTAGATCTTATCTTAGAATGTCTCCTGAAATTTGTGTGTGTGTTACATATATTAGTTTTTTTTTAATTAATTTTACCTGATGATTTATGGGTTTCCATTTTTAATGTTTCTCATAATAGACACATATGAAAGAATATGATTATTGAAAAGAGCCTAGAATCACTCTTTCTGCTTGTTCTATAGATAGGGAAATTGGGCTTACATTATATTTAGGACCACACAAGGGATTTATAGAGAGAACTGAGTGTTGGCTAGGAGGTTTCCACATCCACTGTTCAGAACCCTAGCCACCATAACTGTGGACCTTTAAGTGCCCCAGGGCTTAGCAAAGCAGCTCTAAAAGATGCCTTAGAAAGACATAGAGACACAAAATCATAATTATGTTGACCCGTAACCCTTCTTTACTTATACAGAAATTGTTATGTAGATAGTTGCAAAACAACACAAACATGTTTTTTAAAAAACACCTTCTAGATCAGGAATTGGCACCCACAGGCAAAATCTTAGCTATTGTACCAAATAAAATTTTGAGGGGACACAGTCATACCCATTCACTTATCTGTGACTGCTTTTCAGCTCCAGCTACAAATTTGAGTAGTTGTGACAGTGACCATAAGGATACAGCTAGTAAAACCAAAAATATTTATCATCCGGCTCTCAATAGAAAAATTTGTTCACCCCCACTATAGAAAATATTACTCTCTTACAAGCTATAACTATAAGCATTAATAACTATAAAACACTGCTCATGATTATAATTTTGAGCTACACTTGGAAACAACCATGGTAATTAAATGCATGTTATAGAGTATAATGAGTCCTCAAGTTTCTGATAGAAGTTGTTCTACAGCATATACACTTCTGCAGAATCTGAAACATTCCATTTTTAATAGTTGGGAGTGATTTTAGCTAATTAACTTTTAAAATTAAACCTAAATTAACATTTTATAGCCTGCAATAACTATAGCTAAGAATACTTACCAATAATTAAAATACAGTGTTCCTAATGAATGGATATCTATTGTAACTTTCTTTACAAAGACAGTTATAGTTGCGTTTATAGTTTCATTTTGTTCTTTGTACGCTCAAGATTATTGTATTTTCCCAACATACAAACATGAAAATTTTAAATCTATTTTTATGTATTAGACAACATTTATCAAGTTTCTAGGTTATACTACAAAATATTAAAACTATAGTTACTATTTGAGCAATTACAGTAACTTATTTTTTTAATTTTTATTTTATATTAGAGCATAGTTGATTAACAATGTGATTCAGTTATATATATATATATATGTGTGTGTGTGTGTGTGTATCTATTCTTTTTCAATTACAGTAAATTTAAATGACTATTAAGAAGAATGGATTCCAGAGTTGCTTATAAAAGGAATAGAATTTGGAGACATATTATTCCAATATATTGGGGATAAAATAAAGAAAAGGTCTAAAGCGGAAATTGGCATACAAGGGATTGAAATAAGGTCAGTTCAGTTCAGTCGCTCAGTCATGTCTGACTCTTTGCGACCCCATGAATCACAGCACGCCAGGCCTCCCTGTCCATCACCAACTCCCAGAGTTCACTCAAACCCATGTCCATCGAGTCAGTGATGCCATCCAGCCATCTCATTCTCTGTCGTCCCCTTCTCCTCTCACCCCCAATCCCTCCCAGCATCAGAGTCTTTTCCAGTAAGTCAACTCTTCGCATGAGGTGGCCAAAGTATTGGAGCTTCAGCTTTAGCATCAGTCCTTCCAATGAACACCCAGGACTGATCTCCTTTAGAATGGACTGGTTGGATCTCCTTGCAGTCCAAGGGACTCTCAAGAGTCTTCTCCAACACCACAGTTCAAAAACATCAATTCTTCGGTGTTCAGCTTTCTTCACAGTCTAACTCTCACATCCGTACATGAACACTGGAAAAACCATAGCCTTGATCAGACGGACCATAGTTGGCAAAATAATGTCTCTGCTTTGTAATATGCTGTCTAGGTTGGTCATAACTTTCCTTCCAAGGAGTAAGCGTCTTTTAATTTCATGGCTGCAATCAGCATCCACAGTGATTTTAGAGCCCCTCAAAATAAAGTCTGACACTGTTTCCACTGTTTCCCCTTCTATTTTCCATGAAGTGATGGGACCAAATGCCATGATCTTTGT